>NC_080178.1:72774381-72958817 GCF_950295315.1 Erinaceus europaeus | reverse complement strand
AATAATTAAACAAATATCTATTTAAGTTACACTCAAGGAAGATAGAGGTTTCAACAGTGTAAAACAGGAAGCCAAATGGAAATTTGATGACTAGAGCAATCTGTTGTAATTCCTGCTTTAGCATGCACTGGCCTTTCGATCTTGGGAAAGTTTCTTAATGTCTCTGAGCCTCACTGTCTCATTTATAAATGTGAATACTAATAGTTTCTACCTCACATGTTTATATTAAATAAGATATTACATGTAAAGTACTGAGGAGTTGTATTTTGTTGCAACTGGCCAAAAGTAAATTCTCTTTTACCTGTCTCTGAGCTCATGCTGAGCTATGAGAGATTGTACTTTGTTACTAAGGTCTTAGTGGGTATACTTTGGAATCACTATAACCCTGTCTACAAAAATATGAAAAAAATTTGGGACAGGGTGGTGGTCCACAATGCACAAGGACCATGGTTCAATTCCCAGTCCCCACTTGCAAGAGGAAAGCTTTGCGAGTGGTGAAGCAGTGCTGTTGGTGTCTCTCTCCATCTTTCCTCCTCTCTGTCTCCCTTTCCGTGCCAATTTCTCTCTGCCTCTATCCAAGAAATAAATACAGAAATTAAAAAAAAGAGAAATAAATCTTTAAAAAAATCTGAAAAAAAAAAGTCATACTGACAAGAGAACCCAGGTTCCAACTGCAGTGTTACCTGGAGTGACAGTTGTTTCTGGGTGAGTTCTCGGTTTCCTTAGACTTCAATTCCTGTTGAAGTGATGTGAGATTCTTTGGTCTAGGCTTTTGCTAGTATTTGTTATGTGGGTCACTTTGGAGGTAGGGGGACTCTTGGAAGACAGAGCAGTGTTTCTTTAAAAAATTTTTTTTTAATTTATAAAAAGGTAACACTGACAAGAACCATAGGGTAAGAGGAGTACAACTCCACACAATTCCCACCACCAGAATTCTGTATCCCATCCCTCCCCTGATAGCTTTCCTATTCATTAACCCTCTGGGAGTACGGACCCAAGGTCATTGTGGGATGCAGAAGGCTGAAGGTCTGGCTTCTGTAATTGCTTCCCCACTGAACATGGGCATTGACAGGTCAATCCATACTCCCAGACTGTCTTTCTCCTTCCCTAGTGGGGAAGGGCTCTGGGGAAGTGGAGCTCTAGGACACATTGGTGGGGTTGTCTGTCCAGGGAAGTCTGCTTGGCATCCTGCTAGCATCTGGAACCTGGTGGCTGAAAAGAGTTAACATACAAAGCCAAACAAATTGTTGGCCAATCATGGACCTAAAGGCTAGAATAGTGCAGATGAAGAGTTGGGGGGCCCTCCATTTTGTAGATAGCTAGTAGACATATTTTAGTTATATTTCAAAGGGCCTGTAGCTATACTAGTTTTATTTATTTATTTATTTATTTATTTATTTATTTATTTATTTATTTATTTATTTATTTTGCCTGAGCCTGAAATCTGATATGCAGGTGGATCCCAATTATTGTCTGGGGAGGTGATGTTATGGCTGTCAGAGGACCAGAAAGCTGGATCAAGGAAGAGAGTAGCTCCCTAAATGGGAAAGGTGCATAAATATTGTTGACTGTAAACCCCATCGATTTGATGTGATCTGGGGCCCATATTCAGCTTCGGAGTCTATGGAACCTCTGCATCCCTGTAGAGCTGAGCTCACATTCTGTTGTCATAAGTAGGAACGTTCCAAGCTGCCCCAATATCAGGACCCATCTTCCTCTGAGCAATGTTTCTATCTGTGAATTGCCCAACCATCTTCCTAGCTGTGTTCTATGATCCTGAGGCTTTTAAACCAAGCCCTGGGAGCCAACTCATTCAGCTGGTAGATATCAGCAAAGTTTGAAAATGCTAATACTTCTTCTGTATATGCACTCTTCTCCTGTGGCCATCAATCACTGGCAGGGCCTGGGTAGCACTGTGAAGAAGAAAACAGAAAATAAGTACTTTGTATTAACAGAACAACACAGAACTCTTCACCTATAGTAGCAGAAGGGAAAACACTAAAACAAAACAAACAAAAAACTCTTTACTTATAGTAATCAAAAAAATTAATTTCTTTCTAGACCTCTGGCTATTTGGATTCCTTTGGAGCCTCTAAATCTTACCAACAAAACCAAAGAAGCAGAAGGGACTCAGCTGTTGGAGCCAGGTTGTAAGGAGAATGACTGCACCACCAGAGCAGTTCCCAAAGATCAAAGATCTCATTTAGGTTGAGGAGGATGAGGTTGAGGTGACAGAGGTAGACAGGAGTGAGGGCAGTGCAGGTGGGAGAATAAAAGTTGGCAGGAGGGACAAAGATGGATCAGCAGTTGCTGAGGCCATCGGTGCAGGTGCTTTTGCTATGTTATTGCCTTAATCTTCACTTTCGCAACATGCAAGAGATAGTAGGATTATTTCTAATTCACAGAGAGGGAAATAAAGGCTCTTAGAAGCTAGATAGCTTTCCAGTGATTTCAGTAGCCACATACTGTCAATTGTTCTCTTGAAACCAGCTCTATTAATGCTAACATCTGTACCCTTTTTCATCAGATACCATTATCAACCACTAATATACAACTGATCTGATGTTTGTCATAATATTATTCTATATCTGTCTTTAAACTGATTGGAAATGTTTATCCATGTCATAAGGATAATAATGACATTTTGGCTGAGTCGTGCTAATACTTAATAAAACGAAACCATGTATGCTATCTGAAAAATGATTGGTGAATCATCTGAGATAATGTGTTACCAGCATTGGCACATATGCCTCAATTTAGGAAATGCCACCCCTACAAAAATATTATTGTGACCCTAGTAATAACAACCTCTGCAATTATTGCCCACTCACTTGGCCAGGAAAGGCATGAAGGTTCATTATAGGTAGCACAGTGGGTTTGAAACTCAAAATCTGTAACTTCCTTGATTATTTATTTATTTATTTATTTATTTATTTATTTATTTATAAAGCAGAGCACTGCTCAGCTCTGGCTGATGGTGGTGCGGAGAACTGAATCTGGGACTTTGGGACCTTAGGCATGAGAGTCTCTTTGCATAACTATTATGCTATCTATCCTCCACTCTTCCTTGATGTGTTTGTTACCTTCAGCTACTTAGTTATCTTCTCTATGCCTCAGCTTCATTATCTGTAAAATGGGGATGATAGTGTCTATTTATAGAAGTGTTCTGAGGTTAAGACAAGTTAGTAATGTATTACATTTGATCCATCCACGAATTAAATGGCATTGCATTTGCTTGTTCCAGTGACCTAACAGAAGACTAAAAATGGATGACTTGAGCAACATAATTTAGTTTTTGTTCTGGTGGCTAGATATTTAAAATTAAAGTGTATGAAAGCCTGGTTCTTCCTGAAAAATGTAACATTTAGAGAAGTTACTTTGTAAACATTAAGTGCTATTTAAGTGTTAGCCCTATTCATTCAGTCATCACTTAACCACTAGTTAATGTTTGAGCATGTTCTATATGCCAGATATCTTTTGTTACAGTATGATGATATTGGTATCAACATTATCAACCGCATTTTACAAATGAGAAAACTTTGAGCAAATACGCTCAAGGCTCTCCCACCTAATACATGCCAAAGCTGAAATTAGAACCCATTATGCCTAAAGCTCTGCTAATGTAATGTGCTTTTACGCACAAAGCAGGTCTGACACCAAATGAAAACGCCCTACTGACCCCCACTAACTGAGCTACACTTGTACTTCTGACAAGTGGGCCTTTAATTATGGGTATCCATGATCCCCTCCTTGAGTTTGATAATCTTCTGGAATGCCTCACAGAAAAAGTTACCATTGCTAGTTGTTGTGAAGGACATAGCATTCAAATGAAAGGGATGTATAGAACAGGGCACATGGGAACAAGTTTGTGTTGGGAGTGGAACTTCTGTGCTCCTCTGCCCTGAAGCTTGCCCTGAACCTACTGTTCAAACATTTTACGGAGGTTTGATTATGCAGGCATGATTGATTAAGTTACTGGCCATTGGTGATTAACTCGATCTATAGCCCTTCCCCTCCTTATAGAAGCTGCCATCATGGAGTTGTTTTTTTTTTTAATTGGGGGGGGGATTAATGGTTTATAGTAAATACAGTTGTTGATACATATATAAAATTTCTCAATTTTCTGAAAAATATTCCACCCCAAGCCTAGGTCTTCCTCTACCATCATGCACCAGGACTCCAGTGATCCCCTCCCCCAAAGTTCTTTCCTTTGGTGCCATACACCAAACCTTGTCCAAGTTCCACTTAGTGTTTCCCCTTCTGTTCTTTATTTCTCAACTGCTGTCCATGAGTGAGATCATCCCATATTCATCATTCTTTTTCTGGCTTACCTCACTTAATATGATTTCTTCAAGGTAAGGTGAAGAAGATTAATTCATTTTTAATACCCGAGTAGTATTCCTCTGTGTGTGTGTGTGTGTGTGTGTGTATGTGTGTGTATGTGTGTAACCACAGAAGTCTTTTGTATAACCATATATACCATGACTTTCTCAGACATTCATCTGTTATTGGACACCTAGATTGCTTCCAGGTTTGGCTATTAAAAATTATGCTACTCAGTAGCCTAAATATGGAAGCAACCCAGGTGTCCAACAACAGATAAGTAGCTGAGTAAGTTGTGGTCTAGATATACAATGGAATACTACCCAGCTATTAAAAATGTTCAGTTCACCTTCTTCACTCCATCTTGGATGGTGCTTAAAGGAATCCTGTTAAGTGAGATAAGTAAGAAACAAAAGGATGAATATAGGATGATCTCATTTATAGACAAAAGTTGAAAAACAAGATCAGAAGGGAAAACACAAAGCAGAATTTGGACTGGAGTTGGTGTATTGCACCACAGTAAAAGACTCTGGTGTTGGGGGGATGATGCAGGTCCTGGAACATGATGGCAGAGGATGATCTAGTGGGAGTTGTATTGTGTGCAAAACTGGGAAATGTGCATATACAACTACTGTATTTTACTCTCAACTGTAAACCATTAATACCCCAACAAAGAAATTTTAAAAACGTGCTGCTATGAACATAGGTATACACAGATCTTTTTGGGTGGGTGTTTGGTTCCTTAGGATATATCCCCAGGAAAGGAATTGCAGGGTCATAGGGTAGGTCCATTTCTAGCCTTCTGAGAGTTCTCCAGACTTCTCTGTACATGGATTGGACTCATTTACATTCCCACCAGCAGTGCAGGAGGGTTCCTTTGCCCCTCTCCAGCATTTGCTACTACTGTCCTTTCTGATGTATGGCATTCTCACAGGGGTGAAGTGGTATCTTGCATTTCTCTGACAATCAGTGACTTGGAGCATGTTTTCATATGTCTGTTGGCCTTTTGGATCTCTTCTTTGATGAATATTTTGTTCATATCTTTTCTCGACTTTTAGATGGGGTCATTTGTTCTTTTGTTGCTGAGTTTGGTGAGATCTGTATATATCTTGGTTATTAGCCTTTTGCATGGTGTATGGCACATAAAGAACTTAGAAAATATTCATAAAATCATTATCTCATAATTTTTCATGATTTTTTTTCAAAATACAAAACTGGGTTTTGACTTTCATTTTCTCTACCTTCCTCAGGAAGTTCTCTGGGTGAAATTTAGTCATTGAAGGCACCCATGCTTCCTTTTGAAAGAAAGAACTCCACATCTCTTACTCTTGGGAAGAATGAACTAGAAATGATTCCAGTTGAGGTGTGTTTAGATGAATATCATATCTGTGTGAAATTGAAATCTTTCTTATACCTTCTATCTTGCTCCTTCTGACTTTCAAACTGTCTTTCTGCTTTTCTTATCTGACATATTATTTTATGAGCCATAGTCAAATTATGAAATCTTCTGTTCTTTCAGAAAAACCACTTTACCTCTTATTGCCTCAACTTTCTTTGTTCAAAGGGAAAATCAGTAGTTGTCCTAACCTATCTTTATTGAAAGAGCTAAATGTGATAATATAAATATGTAGTGCATGTTCTGTACAAAGTAATTTCTCAGTAAGTTTAACCAGGAACAGTTATAATGGCAACATCTGTAGTTGTTTCCAGTTAGAGTGAAAGATGTCAGAGGGCAGGGCTTGAGTGTCATGTTTGTTTTCCATTCACTGGAGTTCATCAGAATACTGAAGTCATAGCAGTGTGCATAAATATCCAGTGAATTTAAAGGAGAAATTTGTGATGTCTGCATGTTTCTTCTGCCAGCTTTGTTAGAACTGGATTTGTATGAATTTTCTTTTATCTCTGTTTAGACCCATTTACAGCATGCATGTGAGAGATTAATTGAAGGATTTATTCATAATTGTTCACTGTGCTAGAGTACAAAAAACCTTGTGCTTTAAGACTACTGCTTTTGAGCAAATAATATGGTGCATAAATCCAAAAAGAGAGATACCTCCTTGCTCTTTCATTGTAAAGTGAATGTTTAGTGTGAGGCACGTCTGTTTCTAGAAGGAGTAAGAGAGGAAGAATTAAGAACAGCTCAGTCCTGTGGGAGATGTCAGTAACCCAAGTTATCTCTTATTTCAGCAGCCACTAAAAAGATCCCCACCTGACCCTTTCTCCTGGGATGTGACCTCTCCCTTGTGCCAGCATGATGGGCCCAGCAAGAGTGAGGTGGGAGCAGTCATCAGGGGTCAGATTACCTATGGGTATGACGTCAGTGAGACTTCAGGTTCCCAAGAGCTTTGTGCTGGCCTGGAGGAGAGGCAGCAGCTGAGCCCCATGACAGTGCATCCTCTGAGGTGCAGTGTGTGAGACTCTGGGTGGATGGGAAGTGGGCTGTGGAGCGGGGCAGGGCTGCTCTTTCTGCTTATTTCTCCTAGCAGCTTTCCTTGAAAGGCCAGTTTACAGATTTGGAAATGGGGTGGGGCAGGAGCCACTACCCTAGGTGGGTAAGAAAGGTGTCAGGTCCCTGGGGTAGACTTGCTGGAAGTGCCAGTGGTGGATGGGAGGGATATACTGGAAAGAATTGGATCTAGGGGGTCGGGCAGTGGCGCAGTGGGTTAAGCGCATGTGGCGCAAAGCGCAGGGACCAGTGTAAGGATCCCGGTTCGAGCCCCGGCTCCCCACCTGCAGGGCAGTCGCTTCACAGGCGGTGAAGCAGGTCTGCAGGTGTCTATCTTTCTCTCCCCTTCTCTGTCTCCCCCTCCTCTCTCCATTTCTCTCTGTCCTATCCAACAACGAATTGCGTCAACAAGGGCAATAATAATAGCCACAACGAAGCTACAACAAGGGCAACAAAAGGGGGAAAAAATGGCCTCCAGGAGCGGTGGATTCATGGTGCAGGCACCGAGCCCAGCAATAACCCTGGAGGAGGAAAAAAGAAAAAAAAAAAAAAAAAAAAGAATTGGATCTGGAGTCAAACAGATCATGAATGAAACCCTGGATCTAAATGTTCCAATGGTATCATACACAAATTGCTTCACTGAGTCTTCATTTCTTCATCTGTAAAATGGGAAAGTAATACTTTTCATGAATTGTTTTTAGAAGAGTGCTCTGAGAGCTAGAGCCTAGTAGCTGTAGTTTAGTATTTGCAAGACTGTTCCAGGAGTGACTTGTGTTAGCTCTTCAGTTGGGTCTTTAAACAGAAGGGAAAACAAAATGTAAACTTGGATTGGATTTGGTATATTGCACCAAAGTAAAGGACTCTGGAGCCAGGGTGGGGGCATGGAGGGAGTTTCAGGTCCTGGAACATGATGGCAGAGGAGGATCTAATTGGAGGTTAAAGTGTTATGTGGGAAACTAAGAAATGTTACACATGTGCCAACTACTGTATTTTACTGTCAACTGTAAACCATTAATCCCTCCAGTAAAGGAGGGGGGGGTGAAATAGGTCTTTAAATCCAGAATAATTATACAGACAAAGATACTGAAGCCCAGAATAGTCATATCCAAAGTGGTAGGGCCAGAGCCAGGTCCTCAATCCAGATGGTACAGCACCATTATAATTTTCATGATGCTCAGGGCATTTTCACAGCATCTGAGTATTTGCATATGCTGGTTGCTCTGCTGAGACATTCTCCCCACTGATGTCATCTTGAAGTTTAGATTGAGGGTCATCTGTTCTGAGAAGCTTTCCCTGACCACCAGTCCCCTGCTGGGTTGGGGACCATTTCTCTGTGCTGGGGCCTGAAGACTGACTGAGACTGGTAACTTTTCACATTCCCCTGTCTCTTCTACATGACAGTGAACTTTCCAAGGATATAGGACAATCTCATTTATATATTTGTGATCTCATGTCACACACATTTCAAGAGCTCTAAGAACCATTCATGCAATGAAAAAATTTGAGTGAATGAGTGCATGAATCAGTAGCATATCTGCTGGGTGGTGTTCATGGTGGTAGTTCCCCCAGAAAGGTTCCCGTTGGTTCTGGATGCCTAGCTCATCTATTCTAGGAAATCTGCTTTCCTTCCTCCCAGTGATTCAGAGTACAACTGCCCACTGCTTGAGCTGTACATACATCATCAGTGGGTGCTACAGATAGACCTCTCCCACCAGCCACCCCCATTAAAGCCTGGAGAAGCCTAATTTCTAGACAGATCCTGTAGCTTTCTTGTGCCTCTGTCCTTGGCTGACTCCTTTACAGGGGTTGACTTCCCAGATGATACATTAATGAAGACATCACTATATTACACTCTAGAGCTTAGTATGAATAACCCTGGTGTGCATTCATTCATTTGCTCATGTATTCATTCAATATGTTTTTCCTTCCATTAGGGCACATAATCACAAAACGACTCTATATAACTGTATCACTCATACAACTCCAGTGTCACTCAGAGAAGGCAATTAAATTTTTCCCAAAGGCCAGATTTGGGGGTCAGGAGGGCAAGGCTGATGGAACATTGACAAGTACTCTGATGTCAGCTTTAAAATATGCAGTAGAATCCTAAAGTAATATGTCCTCTACCCCTACATGTACATGCCTCCAATGTCTAGTAGCAGGTTTTGAAGATACAATTACTCTTTCCTTTCCCAGGGCAGGGAACAGCCAGCTGTACCTGAGTCCTTGCAGGATACAAAGCCCTATGAATGGTGACTACACTAACTTTGTTCCCAGGCAGATACAAACAAGCAAGTTTCCTCCTAACCTCTCTATTTACTTCGGGACAAAGCCAAGAACACTGGTGGTGGTGTGTGTGTGTGTGTGTGGGGGGGGGGCGTCGGGCGTCGGGCGGTGGCGCAGTGGGTTAAGCGCATGTGGTTCAAAGTGCAAGGACCGGTGTAAGGATCCCGGTTTGAGCCCCCGGCTCCCTACCTGCAGGGGAGTCACTTCACAGGTGGTGAAGCAGGTCTACAGGTGTCTATCTTTCTCTCTCCCTCTCTGTCTTCACCTCCCCTCTCCATTTTCTCTCTGTCCTATCCAATAGCAAACAACATCAACAATGGTAATAATAATAACCACAATGAGGCTACAACAACAAGGGCAACAAAAGGGGGGAAAAATGGCCTCCAGGAGCGGTGGATTATTCATGGTGCAGGCACCAAGCCCAGCAATAACCCTGGAGGAAAAAAAAAAAAGAACACTGGTGGGACAGTGAATGGGACCAAGATATTCCATCCACTCTAGTAAGATTGCAAGAAACCTAACCCTGTGGTTTGTGTGACTCTGGAAGTTAGTTTGTTAGTTAGCCTCTGTTTTCTTTTTTAATTTTTTATTTAAGAAAGGAGACATTAACAAGACCATAGGATAGGAGGGGTACAACTCCACACAATTCCCACCACCCAATCTCCATATCCCATCCCCTCCCCAATAGCTTTCCCATTCTCTATCCCTCTGGGAGTATGGACCCAGGGTCGTTGTGGGTTGTAGAAGGTGGAAGGTCTGGCTTCTGTAATTGCTTCCCCGCTGAACATGGACGTTGACTGGTCGGTCAGTACTCCCAGTCTGCCTCTCTCTTTCCCTAGTAGGGTGGGTTTCTGGGGAATCGGAGCTCTAGGACACATTGGTGGGGTCTTCAATCCAGGGAAGCCTGGCCAGCATCCTGCTGGCATCTGGAACCTGATGGCCGAGTAATGAAGCTGAAGGGTTGTTGTTCCACACCTGAAGTCTCTGGACACAGTCTGAGCTGAGGCATGTTGAGGTGGCAGTCGTTGGGTTGATTAGGTTGTGATCGGCAGATACAATATTATTTGATATGAATTGGGAGAGGCATGCGGGAAAGGCATGCCCCACCCTAAGGTTCCAGGACTGGGGGAAAATATAGGCTCTATAGTGGAAATGTGAGGTTCCTGCTGTCTTAGGGTTCAAAAAGACAATGGATAGTTATTGTTATCATCACATTATTTGGTAATTGGGTTAACTTTGAAAAGTCCCTTTGTTAGGGTTTGCTGTATAATAGAATACCCAGTATCTTGTATATAGCTGTGCCACTGGTTGCTTCTGATCTACTTAGTCGAGGCTTTTGAGAGAGTCCACATATTAAAGACACAGCCTATATATTAAAAAGACTCAGTCTGTGTTTTAAAAACTTCGAGACATACAATCAAATTTTCCCCCTCTCATATTAATTAACTAGTGATTTATATGACTACACTTTAATAGGAGTGTACATAAACACCATTCCCACCACCAAAAGACTGTGTTCCATCCCACCCCCACACACCCCCACCACCCACCGGCCCAGGAAGCCTCCATTTTCTTATCTGCTTGTTGTTAGTAAGTTCAGTCCTTCCTTCACTTGTTTATTGTGAATATTAAATGATAATCAGTTTATGAAAATTCAAAGATATTAACAATAGGGGGTTAACTGGCGGTGCACCTAATAGAGTGCACAGTTTCCATGCATTCAGACCAGTTCAAACTGGTGGTCCTCACAGGGAGAAAGCTTCACAAGTGAATCAGGTAACTCTTCTCTGTTTCTCACCCTCTGTCAATTTTTAAAAACTAACTAAATTTTTAAAAAAATGAACACTAACAATTAATGTCCCTTATTAAATCCTAGGCATTATTATGGTTCCATTTTATATGTAAAGGACCTGAGACTCAGAGAAGTTAAATGTTTTTCTCAAAGTCACTCAACAAATCACTGATAAAGACTGGGTTGCCTGACCTCATAGCCTAACTTCTTTTTTTTAAATATTTTGTTTATAAAAAGGAAACATTGATAAAACCATAGGATAAGAGGTGTACAGCTTTGTACAATTCCCACCATCAGACCTCCATATACCAACACCTCCACTGATACTCTAGGAGTATGGACCCAAGATCCTTATGGGATACATAAGGTTGAAGGTCTGGCTTCTGTAATTGCTTCCCCACTGAACATGGGCGTTGACAAGTCGTCCCATACTCCCAGCCTGTCTCTCTCTCTCTCTTGCCCTAGTGGGGAAGGGCTCTGGGGAAGCAGAGCTCCAAGGCACATTGGTGGGGTTGTCTGTCCAGGGAAGTCTGGTCACATCCTGCTAGCATCTGGAACCTGGTGGCTGAAAAGAGAGTTAACATACAAAGTCAAACAAATTGTTGAACATTTGTGGACCTTAAAGGCTGGAATAGTGCAGATGAAGTATTGGGGGCTCCTCCACTTTGTAGATAGCTAGTAGGCATATTTTAGTTATATTTCAAAGGGCCTGTGCCTATACTAGTGTATTTTATTCTTTTTCTTTTTTTTTCTTTTTTTTTTTTTTTTGCCTGAGCCTGAAATCTGATATGCAGGTGGATCCTAATTATTGTCTTGGGAGATGATGTCATGGCTGGGAAAAGGACCAGAAAGCTGGATCAGGGAAGAGAGTAGCTCCCTAATATGGGAAAGGGGTATAAATATTGTTGACTGTAAACCCTACCAATTTGATGTGATCTGGAGCCCATAATTAGCTTATAAGCCTGTGTGACCTCTGCATCTCTCTAGATCTGAGTTCATATTCTGTGGTCACGAGTAGGAATATTCCATGCTGCCCCAGTATTGACCCATCTTCCTCAGGTGTAGCATAGAGTATGTTGTCCATCCTCCCTTTGGAGAATGGAACATTCTCTACCATTGTTGATTCAACTTGAGGACAAGGTCCTATGGGAGCCCACAAAGGGGTCTATTTTGTTGTTCCTGATACAGATGACCAGTAACAATGGAGAGAGGGATTTATTTGAGGTCTAGGCCCATCCAGTCTGTTTGGGAGTCTCAGGACTCCCTAGTTAGGGTCCCAGCTGGTGGAATGGCCTGATAGTGACTAAAGAGTCATCATTAAAGTATGCCAGTCTCTTGCCCTTATTCAGCCTTTGCAGTCCTTGCTTTGCTAAGGTTAGCTTTGGAGTGAGTGAGAGAACTGTAATAGGAAGTAGGTGAGGAGGGTATCTAAGTCTAAGTGGACACTATTTCATTACGAACTTGATACTGATTCACTACAGACTATTGTGTATTTTTGCTTTCAGGTATATATTTTGCCCTAATTTGTGGATACATGTGAACATATGCTCTATCTTACTGGGCCTGGCCTATATCTAGGTTTTGGGACTTTGTTAGGAAGTGAACCTCCTTGAATGGAATTAGAGAATACCATGAAAGGAAAGGTCTCACCTGAGTGATGAGGTGAAGGGTTGGCAATCCATGGCTGGTGTCTCTGTACACAGTCTGAGGTGAAGCATGCTGAGATGGTACTAGTTGCATTGATTAGGTTGGAATCGGCAGATGTGATATCATTTGGCCTGACTTGAGAGAAGCATGCTGGGAAGTGAACCCCACCCCAGAGGTTCCAGGATTGGGAGAAACATAATAGCTTAATTTCTTAATCACTATGTCATTAACTGTTTCAGATTGAGCTATGCAGCACTGGATATGTCACTTCCTGTTTTTTTTTTCCCCTGCATTTTTGTGTTACCGTCTGAAAAAGAGTGACTTGGCCTGGGTAGATAGACTTCTCTATATGTACATCCTATTCAGTTCCAAATTTCTGATTGTATTTTAACAAAGGGCACGTGACATGTGTACACACACACACACACACACACACACACATACACACCACACACACACACACACACACACACACACACACACACACACACACACACACCACCCCACTGTTCAACTTTTATTTCCTCCAGTCAGTCTGGTCTTCTCTGAGCATTTATAGACTATTGCTGAAAAAGTGTGCTGGAGAAGCAAGGAGATTGTAACACACATCTAAATTTCAGAGCTGAGCTGCCTAAGTGGGGAATGGATGTTGTAATACAAAGGCAGTTAGCAGGGTCCTTGGAGGCTTCAGCAGGATGTAATTATGTTTCTTTAAAAAGGACTTGCATATGTTTTTGAGAAAACTTAGCAGATGCCCGGATGTCATGTCTGTATTCTTTAGGGAGTCTAGGATGACTAATTTTCTACAGCAAGTTTGCATAGCACTTTGGAATGACCCATTGCAAATCAATTCCTAGGATGCAACTTAACGAAAGCTTTTATTGATGATTCAAATTAATAATCTAAAAACCTTTGTAAAATGACCACAACTTCATTTATGCCTGTTCTACTTTGTTTTATAAACTAGATGGATAGTCTTCTCTGTAGTTACAGCTTAATGTGATTCCACTTAAAGAGAAGTCCTTAGCCATGCCTATTTTAATGCTATGTGGTGCATTTCTTGTGCAATATCCTTTGCAAACTTTTGTGGCTTCCTTAGAAATTGTCTTTGAGCTGTGAGCCCGAGGGAGAGTTTCTAGATGGTTCACTACCATTTTATTGTAGAATTAAATGCACATTGATTCTAAAGAATCAATGCCCAGTTAAAGCAGTGTGGGGTTATTTCCGTACCCCTGCACACTTATCTGGAAAAGGCTTTATGAAACCCATGTTCTTCTCAGTCTGTTGAGAATACTGAGCAGACACATCAGGAAATCGACAGATAACAAGCCTAGTTTACTTTGGTGGGTACCTTGACATCACTTTTCTCGCTGGAGCTCTAACTAGTCTGATAAATCCACAGTCGAATATTTTGCTTTGACTCTTATTGCAGATTTCTGGTTTTACTTCTCTGCACTGGATGACTTGGGGCAATGAAGTTTTCTTGCAATAATAAGCAGTAGAAGGTGAAAGCCTTACATATGCCTCACTTGGATAGAATGCCAGCTTTTTGGTTGCCCCCTACTATTCACAAGCCTTCATAATTTCATAGCCATCGATTTCCCCTCCTCCCCAGTGCATTCTCATTGGCCTGTTGCCTACATCCTGTAATTGTGCCAGTCACCTCTGTGACCTTTTCTTGGCTGAACCTGATTAATAATGTACTCAACACATTTTTCTGTTGCAACAAATACCAATTTGGCCAGAATGGGTGAAAGAATGACTAATGAGGAAATGGTTAAGTCATCTTATTTGGACAAGCCTTTTCACTGAGCAGGTCTTGGGAGGCACAGAAAGTGGAGACAGCATTAGAACATTTGCTCTGAAAGATTCAGCCTCTACAGCAGAATCTGATTCTAATTACCCAGATGCAGCTCCTGTTCAGGAGATAGTCTGTCATCTGATATCAGGGACTTTGAGCAGTAAAAGCTTCATATGATATGGCCTTGTGGCAGGTGTTTGCCCACTCTTCAAATGTTTGCTAAATATTTTGAACCAAGAAGAAAGTAATTATGCTGTGGGCAGAATATTTATTTAGGAAGGAAGAAAAGAAGCTAGTAGTCCTCTGTTTTTTTCTGAAACTCTTTTGTGTCCTGATGTGGCCCAGGAATGTGTTAAGCCAGAGCATGGTGCTGGGTAACCACAGAGGAGAATATGGTACCTGCACTTGCTGGCTCCCCACCATGCACAGATACATCATTTACAGGTGTTTCAAAGGCCAGTTCTATTGATAATTAATGGTAAGAGAAAATGATCCAGGATATGTGACGTCCATGCTGTGTAACAACAGACAGCTAGGTTCTTCAGTTCTGCATTTTGGAAAGATTCCATGCCTCTGGAAAGATTTCTTTGAGATATCTGAAGTCTCATGGATGTCAGAGGTGCAGCTTCCATGATCCTGTGTAATTCAAACCTGCATTTTAAAGATGGGTTTCATGTAGCAAGTTTTCAATTATAATTCTTACTATCACTAGAAAAGAACTGTAGAGAAGTGGACACAGCAGCACTGACTAAGTTTTACCGAGCACTTATTGTGTATTTTACTGTGAATTCTACACGCCCAATTCTTTTTATCTTCAGAATACTCCTGATAGTTGTATACTGTTCTCATTTCAGTGATGGGACAATTTGGTCTTCAAAGAACAGGTGACTTTGGAGGAGCCAGTACTTGGATCTTCACTGACACTGGACTTTGAATCACTGTGTTCTTTCACCTTAAACTAAGCTTAATTTTCCCTCATTTTACAGGTGTGAGTACCTGTAACTCAAAAAAAAAAAGAGGTAACTTTCCCAAGGCCACTAACAGTGGAAAATATTGTTATTGCTTGTATGGAATATAGATAGTTTTTATTGAATATTTAACTGTACACTATAGATTGAATTTATGTCATTATACATTATATTAATTTCATTTTCTAATTTAGAGATTATCTGATATAATTTTATCACAATCCTAGAAGAATGTTATCCTTAGGTAGCCTGTGGCTAGGAGGTTACGATAAATGCATCCAGTTATTGGTTGCTGCTAAGTTAGGATTTAACCAAAACTTCAAATTTTGGGTGGTATACCCAGTAGAGAGTACACATTACTATGCACAAGTATCTTGGCCTGCAGAGGGCAAGCTTCCCGAGTGATGGAGAGTGCTGCAGGTGTATTTCTTTTCTTTTTTTTTTCCCTATTTCTGTCTTTATTAGAAAGAATGAGTGAAAAACAGGAAGACAAAAAAAAAAAAAGGAAAGAAACAGCTCCTGGGAGTGGTGGAATTGGTATTCAGGTAATAAGCTCCAGAAATAACTCTGGTAGCAAAAAAAAAAAAAAAAAAAAGCTTTTTTATTGCTTTGGTTTTAATTGGAGAAGCCTGGCATCTCAGAATCCTCCACACACATCCACCTCCATAGGTCATTTAATCCTTAGTAACCCTTCAGGACAGGAATTGGAAACCTGGATATACAGATATCTTTCTAGTTTTCCCCCTTTTCATACCTTAGTTTTTTTATTTGTAAAAGAGGGGTGGAATCCGTATTCATGGTATAAGGACAGTAAATGTGTATGCACTTCCCTACTAGAGAAATGCTAAACGAGAGATTATTCTGGTTCTTTCCCTTAGTTTCCTTTATCCTTCAAGTTCTGGAAACTCGCTGTTTGCTTCATCCCTTCAGATCACCACTCGAGGGTCCACATTTGTTATACGTTAGAGGACAGCTGGATTTTGTATGCGATTCAGATGGAGCGTGGTCTAGGTACTAAGTGGCTGTCAGCAAGATCTCTTTCCTAGCTGGCTACAAGGGACAATAGGGTTGGGTTGGCAGTGCTCCTTCCAGATGTTTGGGGGTGACTGTAGAGGGGAGTGGTGAGACCTCCAACACTGAGACCCTGTTCCTTTGTCCTTGAAGGATAACATACAGAGGGCATTGGTTACATGCTAAGGCAGGCTGAAGTCTGCTTCAAAAATTTTCTCCACTTTGATGAGATGGCAGAGGAGACCATGCTTTGGAGTGTGAGCAATAAATACTGCTAAGAAATGAACCTGGAAACCAGGTTCCAGGATCTCCTGGCCTCATCAGCACTATATTCACTTTGCTGTGTTGAGCCATTTGGGCTGTTTGTTAACTTTTCTAGCAAGTTTTTATTTTAACCATAGCCAGTATTCTTGAATTATTTCTTTCTTCATTAGTATAGGGAATATTGTCTCTCCCCAATCTATACTGATTTCTTCTTTATTTTAAATCCTACAGTATTTGATCCTCTCTAAAACTTAAACAAGACAATGTTTGTTGAGAACCAACCCTTTGTCGACACTCTGTTAAGGACTTCACACACATACTGCTCTGCATCATTCCCACAAAGCAGATCATCCTTTCCTTGTGATGTTCACACTTTCTTGATTTTTCTTCCATATTAAAGATTTTTCCTTTCCAGTGTCTTTTGTTGGTTCTTCCTCTGAATAACACATTGTATCCAGGCCCAGTTCTTCCACTTTTATCTCTCTTCTCGCCACCATTGTTGGGTCTATTTTGAGAACTTTGTCATCTATTCTGCTGATAACACCCAGGTTTGTCTCCAGGTTCATTTTCATGCATGTGCTGCACACTCACATCTAAGTTGGATGTCTGAAAGGCAGCCTGGCCTTTCAGAGCTCACTCTTCTCCTTCTGTTGCCCCCTCCCCCTTTTTACTTTATTTAAATACATTTTTATTAGTGGTATAGTAGTGATTTATAAGATTATAATATATTAGGGTATAGTTTCATGCCACTCCCACCAAAGTTCTGTGCCTCCACTCCCCTCCAACAGTAACCACTATAGTTCTCCCAAGATCATAGATAATGGTTGAATATATGTATATCCTTCTTTTTTCAAGTTCATGTGTTTCAGTTTTTTAAAAATATTTATTTTCCCTTTTGTTGCCATTGTTGTAGTTACTATTATTGTTATTGATGTCGTTGTTGTTGGATAGGACAGAGAGAAATGGAGAGAGGAGGGGAAGACAGAGAAGGGGAGAGAAAGATAGACACCTGCAGACCTGCTTCACCTCCTGTGAAGAGACTGCCCTGCAGGTGGGGAGCTGGGGCTCAAACCAGGATCCTTACACCAGTCCTTGTGCTTTGTGCCATGTGCACTTAACCCGCTGCACTACTGCCCGACACCCGTGTTTCAATTCTTTGTATACCACTTGTGAGTGAAATCATACTTTAGTTTTCTTTCATTACCTTATTTTACTAATTATAATCACTGCAAGTCTCATCTATTATTGTTGGTGCTCAGTGCCTGAATGACAAATTCTTTGTTCATAGGACAGAGAGAAACTGAGAGAGGGTGTATGTGTGTGTGTTGGGGGGGGGGGAAGCTAGAGAGGGAGAGGAGGGGAGTGGGAGAAAGGGACACAGTTTCACCACACATAAAGCTTCCCTGCTACAGGTTCCAGTGTAACTGGGGATCGTAGCACTCTGGTTATCTTTGCCTAACATTTTTCTCTCTGAGAGTATGGACCAAAATTCTTCTTGGGGTGCAGAAGAAAGAAGTTTTGGCTTCTTTTTTTTTTTTTTTTTCCCTCCAGGGTTATTGCTGGGCTCGGTGCCTGCACCATGAATCCACCACTCCTAGAGGCCATTTTTTCCCCCCTTTTGTTACCCTTGTTGTAGCTTCATTGTGGTTATTATTATTGCCCTTGTTGACGCAATTCGTTGTTGGATAGGACAGAGAGAAATGGAGAGAGGAGGGGAAGACAGATGGCGACTAATCCCTAGCACTGCAAAAACGGTATCATCTGTTTTCCATCTACACCATGCCTCGGCCTCGCGTGAGCTTAATGTGCAGCTTGGCGATACGAGAATCCGGCATGAAGCCCAGCCAGTCTATCTTGGCGTTACTCTCGATCGCACTCTGTCATTTCACAAACATCTCATAAAAACTGCAGCAAAGGTGGGCACGAGGAATCACATCATTGCAAGACTGGCCAGCTCCTCATGGGGCGCGAGCGCTTCCACACTACGATAATAATCTCTGGCATTATGCTATTCCACTGCAGAATACTGTGCCCCAGTATGGTTCCGTAGCCCCCATGTCCACTTGGTCGATTCCAAATTATATTCCTCCATGAGGATAATTTCTGGAACCATCCGTTCCACCCCGGTTCCATGGCTGCCAGTTCTTAGCAACATCGCCCCGCCAGATATTCGTCGGGATGCAGCATCATCTAAGTTCATTTCCCACGTCTACGCTCAACCGGACCTGCCAATATACACGGATATCTTCGCCCACCCTGTCCAACGCTTGACATCTCGTCACCCAATCTGGTCCCCTATGCCTACACTGAACTTCTCTGTTCCAGACTCTTGGAAACAGAGTTGGCAGTCAGCTGAGGTAAAGAACAAACACCTCATCACAGACCCCTGCAAGCATCAACCTGGCTTTGACCTACCACGTTATGATCCGGCCCTCCTCAATCGCTATCGAACAGGCCATGGCCGGTGCACCGCTATGTTCCATCGCTGGGGAGCCAGAGACGACCCGAACTGCCCCTGCGGCTACAGACAGACTATGACCCACATAGTCAACGACAGCCACCTCTCCAGATTCAAAGGAGGTCTCGAAACTTTACATCAGGCTCAACCTGACGCTGTTGTCTGGCTACGGAAGAAGGGCAAACGCTAGAAGAAGAATGGAAGACAGAGAAGGGGAGAGAAAGATAGACACCTGCAGACCTGCTTCACCGCCTGTGAAGCGACTCCTCTGCAGGTGGGGAGCTGGGGGCTCGAACCAGGATCCTTACGCCAGTCCCTGCGCTTTGCACCACATGCGCTTAACCCACTGCGCCACTGCCCAACCCCCGAAGTTTTGGCTTCTATAATTTCTTCTCCACTGGACATGATGTTGGTTGGTGGATTCATACCCC
This sequence comes from Erinaceus europaeus, assembly GCF_950295315.1. NCBI lineage: Eukaryota > Metazoa > Chordata > Mammalia > Eulipotyphla > Erinaceidae > Erinaceus > Erinaceus europaeus. The sequence goes on along the minus strand of NC_080178.1, from coordinate 72,939,390 downwards.
CAGCCTGTTTTTATCTTTCCCTGGTAGGGTAGGGCTTTGGAGAGGTGAGGTTCTGAGAAATATTGACACTGCTTTTCTTCTTTCCTTCCTTCCTTCCTTCCTTCCTTCCTTCCTTCCTTCCTTTCTCCTGCTAGACTATTATTCATAATTATTTTGGTTATAGAGAGACAGAGTACAACAGTTACACTAAGGACTTAAATGTAGGAGGTCTCAGGTTTGCTTCCTGACACTACCAGTAGTCATGGCTGAGTGGCTCTGTGGTCAATAAATAAAAAAATTATTTTAATACCACTATGATTATGAAAAATATCTAAAAAGGGCTGGGTGGTCACATACCTGGTTGAGTGTATACGTTACCATGCTCAAGAATCTGGGTTTGAGCCCCTGGTTCCCACACCGCAGGCTCTTTCCTGTCAGAGAAGGTGTAATGACTTTTACCAGGATTGTCATTATGAAAACAATGTGCTGAGTTATTTTGATAGTTTATAGCTTATAACCTGGACAGATCTTTCTTAGCTATTCAGATATCAACATTCAGAATTATGGTAATGTATTTTGTCTATAATTCATCAAATGTATGGCCAGTCTTCCTTTTTTTCTCTCAAAACATATGCTTTTCTGTCTTTGCACATAATCATGCTGTCTTGTTACTTATTATGTATAAAGTAACTTGGCACCTATAGCTCTTTTTCTGTTCCAGTAGATGAATATCTAAGAATATAAATACCCAATGCATCCACAGAGAATTTTTTTAAAGGTTGTTTAAAAATAGTTATCTATTAAAAAAAATCTCATTACTATCCTCACTGAAGAATGATGTATGGATTTGTTCCTGGTGCAGATGATGGGCTTAGCTACAGTAACTGGGTGGTCTTGGGGCATCATACTGCATTCTCTGATTGCCCGAGGATCGTTTCCTCTCAGTATTGCCCAGAAGCCCATTGATTTGAACCATTATGTTGTAATTACCGAAGTATATTTTACACATCTATTTCTTAATCTGCATAACAAGAAAAAATACCAAGAGAATCTAATTAGAGCCTGTTGTGCTGAATCAACTCTCTTTTAAAAAAATCTTTCTCCTTTAGATTTTAGGAAGTCTAAATTCTAGAAATTGCAGGAATTCAAAATAGATCATAATGAGAACCTTCCTTCTACTTTTTCTTCCATGCTTCCCTAGCTGGCTTGTTACTGACCATTATCTCACTCAATTCCCCTGCAAAACACTCTTCTCCTTAGATTTGATGCTTGTTCCTCTCCCTTTGTAAGAACCTGGTCATCCCCTTTCATTTTTGTTTTTGACTACATCCATTTTTAAAATTTTATTTTAGCTATAAAAAGGAAACACTGAAAAAACTGTAGGATAAGAGGGGTACAACTCTACACAATTTCCACCACCAGAACTCCGTATCACATCCCCTCTCTTGATAGCTTTCCTATACTTTAACCCTCTCAGAGTATGGACCCAAGGCCATTGTGGGATGCAGAAGGTGGAAAGTCTGGCTTCTGTAATTGCTTTCCCGCTGAACATGGGCATTGACAGGTCGATCCATACTCCCAGTCTGCCTCTCTCCCTAGTGGGGCAGGGTTCTGGGGAATCAGAGCTCCAGGACACATTGGTGGGGTTGTCTATACAGGGAAGTCTGGTTGGCATCATGCTAGCATCTGGAACCTGGTGGCTGAAAAGAGAGTTAATAAAGAGAGTCAAACAAATTGTTGACCAACCATGGACCTAAAGACTGGAATAGTGCAGATGAAGAGTTGGGGGGGGGTCCACTTTGTAGATAGCTAGTAGGCATATTTTAGTTATATTTCAAAGGGCCTGTGCCTATACTAGTGTTTTTTGTTTTTTTTTTTTGCCTGAGCCTGAAATCTGATATGCAGGTGGATCCAAGTTATTGTCTTGGGAGATGATGTCATGGCTGGGAAAAGGACCAGAAAGCTGGATCAGGGAAGAAAGTAGCTCCCTAATATGGGAAAGGGGTATAAATATTGTTAACTATAAACCCCACCAATTTGATGTGATCTGGGGCCCATAATTAGCCTATGAGCCTGTGTGACCTCTGCATCCCTCTAGATCTGAGCTCACATTCTGTGGTCATGAGTAGGAACATTCCATGCTGCCCCAGTATTGACCCATCTTCCTCAGGTGTAGCATAGAGTATGTTGTCCATCCTCCCTTTGGAGGATGGAACATTCTCTACCATTGTTGATTCAACTTGAGGGCAAGGTCCTATGGGAGCCCACAAAGGGGTCTATTTTGTTGTTCCTGATACAGATTACCGGTAACAATGGAGAGAGGGATTTATTTGAGTTCTAGGCTCACCAAGTCTGTTTGGGAATCTCAGGATTCCCTGATTAGGGCCCTAGCTGGTGGAATGGCCTGACAGTGACTAAAGAGTCATCATTAAAGTATGTCAGTCTCTTGCCCTTATTCAGCTTTTGCAGTCCTTGCTTTGCTAAGGTTAGCTTTGGAGTGAGTGAGAGAACTGTAATAGGAAGTAGGTGAGGAGGGTATCTAAGTCTAAGTGGACACTATTTCATTACGAACTTTATACTTACTACAGACTATTGTGTATTTTTGCTTTCAGGTATATATTTTGCCCTAAATTATGGATACATGTGAACATATGGTCTATCTCACGGGACCTGGTCTATATCTAGGTTTTGGGACTTTGTTAGGAAGTGAACCTCCTTGAATGGAATTAGAGAATACCATGAAAGGAAAGGTCTCACCTGAGTGATGAGGGTGAAGGGTTGGCATTGCATTCCTGACATCTCTGTACACAGTCTGAGGTGAAGCATGCTGAGATGGTACTAGTTGCATTGATTAGGTTGGAATCGGCAGATGTGATATCATTTGGTATGACTTGAGAGAAGAAGCAGGGAAGTGAGCCCCTCGCCAGAGGTTCCAGGATTGGGAGAAACATAGGCTCTATAGAGGAAGCAGGAGATTCCTGTTGTCTTAGGGTTTAAGAAGACAATAGATAGTTATTTCAATAATCACATTGTTTGGCAATTGGTTTAACCTATCCAGCCGTTGTTGTTGGAGCTCATGCCAGCAGCTGCCTCCACACTGTCAGTTTCATATACTTTTCTGCTCCTTTTAAATTTCAGCCCATGTCTGGATACCTGTAGTCCTCAGGAAAGATTCATTTGTCCAGCACCTTGGTTTATGGCTCCCAGATTTTTGTCTCTAAGATCTCCTCACAGTAGAAGACTCATAGTGCCACATATCCTGGTAGAGACTTTTTTCCATCAGATACAGGAGGAGGCCCCTACAGGAACACAGTTCCCACTGACATTGCTTGAAATCGGACACATCTAAATTTATCCCAGAGGAGAGCAAGCACAGGCCAAGAAGTGAGAGCCCACTCCTTGAGAAAGCAGGTAACCATGTTAGTGCTCCTTTCCAGTTCAGCAAGTCTTCTGGGTTTGCTCTTAGTCTCATTTAATGAAAGTCATCATCTACCTCCCTTCAGCTCTGTTCTGCATCAGCCTGAATTTACTGTCCTACCAGACTCTCCTTTTGTTAGGTTAGATATTACAAATACCTATCAGCCAGAGCTGGTTGGGAAGTGGAGGAGGTTTGTGGTCTTTGTAAATGTACTGCTGCATACTATGACATGAAGGAACATGAATTTACCTACAGAATTACATGGAAACCTCACTTTCATTGTGCAGCTGTTTAGGTCTGGTCATGCTGCCTAATAAAACACCAAGCTTCCCTGGAAGGTCACAACAAAAGTATCCTATGTTATTATCTCTTATTGTTCTGATAGTTCTTTATTATCTTCTGGTGGTCATTGTGGGAGTGTGTTTGTTTGTGACTAGTTTATTAGCTTTTACTGACAAGGTTCATTTTTTTTTTTTTATTAAAAAATACAAATGTAACTATGTATATCTTGGTGGCTGTGTTGAGGATGACTTCGGGAGAAACTAAAGACATTGGATATCTGTACGTTTAACCTTGTATAAATGATGAAAATATTGTCAAACTTTTTTTTTTTTTACATGTAATCTTTACCGATATTCTGTTAAGTAAGATGCTGTTAACAGCTAAAAGCTTACTGGTTTAGAGTCAGATAAGGTCACAGAGAAAAAGACAAATTTATGGGGATTATTTTCAAAAAAACATTATGTTTGAAAAGTCATCTTTCTACTTTCTGTTCATATGTTTTGCTATTTATGCATATTTGACTATGTGGGCCGATACATTTTTCTTACTGTTTAAGTTAAATTAAAATGGTTTTCTTTCTGCACTCAAAACATCTTAATTGCTAACTACAGATAATGTGCATAACATTAAGTAGCTTACAAAGCACCTTCACGTCGATTAAATATATGCTTTTAAATATATTATGCTTGAATTTTCCTACTACAGAAGGTTCTGAAAGAACGGGAGACAAAGTCAATTCCATACTACTAAGTTTGACTCAGACTCAGTCCTCGTACATCTATTTCATGGAAATACAATTTCTATAATCTCCTCTCTCTCTCTCAAAGAAATAGGTTCTCCATACATCTATACAACTTGCATACATGTCTACATACTTATATATAAAATTGTTCTTTTAGGACCTACAGTATACCATATAAAGTCTAGAACACCCAGTTTGGCAGGGAAGACATTAAGTAAATAACAATAGTAGGTGTGTTAAGTGCTCAGGTACTGGGGTTCTCAGAAAACAAAGAAAGGACACCTGGCGTGTAGCAGAAGTCAAAGGAAACTCCCCAGAAGTTAGACTAAAGCTGAATTTTACTGTTTATATGCATTTAGCAAGCATTTATCTCTGACTGGTACCAATTTCCCATGCATCTCTTGTCTGCTTATTCCTGTATCCCCCCATTTTTAGTGATTCAACATTATTTAACAAAATCATAAGGTTTCAGGTATATAACTTCACACTCACACAAGGTGTGTGTAAGTCCCTGCATCCTCCACCAAAGTTGTATGGCCCTCCCTCCTCCATTATCACCATATTTTCACAAAACCCAAGAAACAGTTTGTAGCCTGTGTGAATAAATGATCTAAGTGCAAGCTTCATTTTAGTTGAAAGATGGTTCCAGAAGGGACTGGGGTGTTACTCAGCATAAAATGTTTTCCTGTCCATTATGAAGAGCAGACTCTCAAGGTCCTGAGGGTTAAAAGGTTGCTGGTAAGGACAAACTATGTCTTATGTCTTCCAAAGCAATAGTTCTGCCTCTCCATCCAGATTCAGCATTTTCATTTCATTACTTTCCTTTGGGGAAACCAAAGAGACAGTTTTTCCTGGTTTGAGATGAAGGAGACAGGAATTGGGGGCAGCATCTTGTGGAGCAGGATGATAAGAAGGGTTAGAAGGTTCATTTGGATAACAGTTTTTTGACTAGATGAGGAAGGTGAAGCTGGAGGAGGCAGAAGGCAGATCAGAGACAATATTTGACAAGGCAGAGCTTTCTGGGTCTGAACAAACAGCTTTTCTCTGGGGACCCAGGAGAAAGGATTAGCAGAGCTATACATGAGACAAGCTCCATGTGCAGTGAAGTGATGCATACCGCGGACACATTTCCCCTGTGCTTCAGCTGACAGCCCCAGCCCCTCTGCACATGTCATTTATCTTTCCTTTTCCAAGTTGCCATTCTTTTTGTTTCATGTTGTTCGAAAGCCAAAGCTGGTGGGAGGGCCTCCTCCTCCTTCTCCTCCTCCTTCTTCTAATAAGGATCAGCAGGACTGTAGGATAGGAGGGGTACAATTCCACACAATTCCCACTACCAGACAAAGCTGGGCTTCTTAGGGATGTCGGCTTCGTTTTCATGACCCATGCTCACTGCTTTGGGATATTGTATTGGTACTCTTTGTTCCTCTCTCACTGAGTTTATTCCTTGGCAATGTGCCTCTGGCTCGGTGGTCCCTGATGGTCCTCCCAGGCTGCCGGTTGTCAAAACCCAAGGAGAGGCACCTTATCAGTTCCCTGGCAGACTCAGGGCGGTGGCGTGGTGCACGCCTTGAATCCCTGATTTTCCTTCAGGAAAGAGTGTTGTCCTGCTATTTGCTATGATAGGGCTCATCCTGATAAAAACATTTCATTCTGATTGGCTTTTGAAATGGCAGATGGAGAGTGAGGTGGGGGCGGGGCCAGGGAGACCCCTTGCTGAGGAGATGCTCCCTTTTGTCAAAGCAGACTTTGTTTCTGCCAGAGCCTCTAGGTGTTCAGTCCAGCACAATCTTTATGCTGCCTTTGATTGTATTGTTTGATTCAAAAGAATAGATGAGCAACACCTACATCCCAGGCACTGTGAAGAGGGCTTCTGGCAGGATGCTGGCACTGTCTGCTCCTGAGCTCCTTAAGGCCATAGTCTTTGTATTCTTCTGGTACCCACCCAGCCCAGGTCCAGTGCTAGTCACATATGTCTATGAAGACCTGTGGGCTTGAGTTCCAGCCCTGATTTAACCCCTTTCTAGCTGTGTGAACTTGCTCAAGTTACTCAATGTCTTTTGAATGCCTTTGAAGTATGTGTAAAAGTCAAGGGTAGAGATACTTCCTGGAGATGCTACTGCACCTGCTGAGTCCTGAAGGGGGAAGAGGCAGATTAGTCAGGAAGATGATTGGAACTTTGCTTCATAGATCCATGTAACTGGTGGTGGGAAGGTCAGGGAACTTGCACTGTGATTCAGGGTCAGACAGGTCAGTAGAGTGGGAGCAGGGTTCAAGACCACTGAAGTCATCTGAGTAGAGATATACATGAGGGTCTGACAGAGACCTCTTCAGATCATGAGAGCAAGGTCTAGCACCTGGGGGTTGCATAGAATGCCATGAAACCATGGCAGTAACAGGAAAAATCCCAAGTGATATTTAGAAGAAATCCACATCCATACCTCACACTTCATTTATTAGGAAATGCCCATTTTCTCTTAACTTCCCTGTTATGTTCCAAAGCAGACTCCCAAGTGGCTGTTATGGAAGAAAGGGACGGGATGGGAGGGTGGCAAGTCCCTTAGATGCCTGGTATGTGCTGGACATAGTCAGTACTCTCTGCTGCCCTGACACTTCTCTCCCCCAGTACAGTCCTGTCCTGTCATATCTCTGGGGAGCTGGCCAGGAAAGTCTGTACTTCTTAGAGGTATCTTTTTAAAATATATTTTATTTATTTATTACTGGATAGAGACAGAGAAATTGAGAGGGAAAGGGAAAGATAGAGAGGGAGAGAGGCAGAGAGACACTTGCAGCCCTGCTTCACCACTCATGAAGCTTTCTCCCTGCAGGTGGGGACCGGGGGCTTGAACCCAGGTTGTTGTGCACTGTACTGTGAGCACTCAACCACGTGTGCCACCACCTGGCCCCTTCTTAGAGGTATTATCTCTACCTCACTTCAAACTCTACCCTCTTACTGCTTTGCTATCTGCATACAGAAAGAAGCCAGTTACAGTGACTGGCAGTGTACTCGCCACTGTGCTTTCCCAAGAGACATTTCAATCTGTTTCTAATTGTATCAGACTCCTCCAAATCATTAAAACATTTCTTAACAAAAATTTTTGGACCTGTGAAGTGGATCACCTGGGATGGTGCTTCTTTGACCATGTGTGCAACTCAGGTTTGAATCTCCAGCCTCCAATACACTGGGGAAATATTCAGTTCTGTGACTTTTCTCTGTTTAAAAAAGTTAACTCAGAATGGTAAAGCCCTGGTGACAGAAAAAGAAAGAAAGGAAGGAAGAAAGATTTATTAGGATAGAGGGTGGAAGAGAGAGAACACTAGAATCAGAGCATATGTGGTGCTGGGTACTGAACTCAGGACTTGAGGCAGGTAAGTTCTTTATAATTGACTCATTTTCACTGCTGTACCAACAGAACATTAAAAAGAGATTTAATCAACATATTGGGTATTCATAGTGAACTATAATTATAGACAGGTATAATAAAGCTATATGAGTAAATAATAAAGTTGCAAAAGAGATAAATATTGCCATGATGACTTTTACCTCCTAATCACTACCCCAAATGTCTTGTTTTTCCTCTTCTTCCTCATTTCCTGGTTGTTGTATTATTTGCAATTACCTGTGTGAGTAGAATCTTCCTATTTAAACAAACAATACTGATAAATAATAGAGGACATCTTCTCACCACTCTGGCAACAGCTTCATCCACATTGAGATCTGAACACTACATAGCAATGTTGACATCCATCAGGCTTGTCCCAGTGAGATTCGTATGTTGAACTTTCTCGGGCTGCTGCTGTTCCCTTGTGTTAACTAGATCATCCCTGGAAGGCACTGGTAATAGTTTGTGTTGGGAAAGCCATGGCATGCTTGAGTTTTATCTGGATTTTCCATGTCCTGTGACCTAACGGACTGCTCAGTAAGTGGAGTACTCCTGAGTAGGTTCCGTAAGATGTGTGGGCATGTCAGAAGGGAGACCTCCCATCTCTGGGATCCTTTGTAACATCTCTCCTGACAGCAGGCCAACAGGAAGTGGCAGGATCCAACATTGAAAGCCCCATGAATGAAATGCACACTATCTGAATGGTAGAAACAGAGTAGATATTCTCCATTAGAAATTCAAATCTGATCATGTCTCTAGTCTATTTATGACCTCCCTGGATTCCTTATCATCTCTGCAAATATTCAAGTCCCTTTGCATGATAAAGAATTCCTGTCTAGGGTAGCCAATTGCTTTGCTTTGCCTGGGGCAAAAGGGGCTTCTTAAAAGTTTTCTTTCTAAAACTAGTGAAGACAAACTGGTCCACAATGGCATAGGTTCTCTCCTCCCTCTCCAGCCAAGGGTCTTCTCTCTGTGTGTTTAGAATAAGGATTTCCTGCAGTGTCTTGCCTGCTTGCCCTTGATCTCTTAGTGTCCTATTCCAGCCTGCAGGCTGGTGTCCAGGACATGTCTCATGCTGCCCAGGGACCATACCTCCTGGCCTTCTAGTAGGCACAAAATCTTCTGTGCTTCCACAGAGGCTGTCTTGTACACTGGAATCTCTGTCTGCAGGACAAATATTTCAGAAAGACACTGTGCCCTTGTCATCTAAGCTGAATAGAGCCCAAGGGGGAAGGGCATGGTGTCCTTGGGAGTGGAATAATGTGCTTACAGCATCATGTTCCCCATGTACAGTGAGATGGAGATGAACTTAGGAGACAGCTTTAGTTATAGAATTTTTTCCCCTCTTGGCCCACATTGAATGGGATCCCAGAATTGTCAATAGTGACTTTTGACAGCAGCAGAGTGTCGACTCTGATGAATGGAGACATGTGGGGGAGTCCAGTCATGTCTGCCACTCACAGGACCCTCGGTCCTGATGCTGGGCTGTGCTTTCTGCAGATGACTTTGTTTCATTGCAACAGCAGCCCTAAGAACTCTCTCACTTTATGGAAGAGGAAACTGTGACCTAAAGAAGTATAACTTCAAAGCACTGAGCACAGTGCTTGGCACGCCATTCCAACTATAATAGTTAAAATAGGTTGAATGTGGTGTTCTCTGTGCTAGGCATTGTACTAGTTGCTTTTATAGGTACTTTACAATATCCTGCGGTATAGGTTCCACTACTATTTCTGTTTTACGGACAGCACAGAGACTTTGAGGGACTTTTCCAAGGTCACACAGCTAGTAAGTGACAGAGCAAGAATTTGAGCCTAGGTAGTTTGACTCCAAGTCTGAACACTTAGTTGTTTACTGTACCATCTCACTTACAGAGAACACTAGATAACTGTCAGCCATTATTGCTGTTTACCCCCCACAGAGTCTAGTACTTTGTGGAAGCAGAGCTGGGATTGAATACTGGATGTCTAGCTTTAAGATAGCTGTATTCAGGTGATAAGTGGTGATACACCTTGTTGAGTGCACATGTTACAATGTACAAGGACCCAAGTTAGAGCCCCCTGGTGCCTACCTACAAGGAAACAGTTTGAAAGTGATGAAGTAGGGCTGCAGGTATCTCTCTGATGCTCTCTCCCTCTCTATCTCCCCCTACCCTCTCAATTTCTGGCTGTCTTTATCCAATGAATGAAGACAATAATAAAGAATTTAAAAAATTCACTGTATATACTAGCTGGGTAAAGGAATCATACATTTATTTAATTAACTGAAGCAAAGCAGGAAAGCTCAATTGCCTTACCTCTCTGACAGACCCTGCTAGAGTCTCCTGGTATCTGTATTCTCTTCTTCCTGGGCTCCTAATCTGCTATGTGTTCTGGTGCCCTTTGCAGTGAACTGTGAGCATGTCCATATTCTAACAAAAAAATATGTGAATACTTCCAGACTTGCTGTTTGTCCCTAAAATGACCCTCCCTTTCATGGTCCTAGAAGACTTAAAAAGGGCAGTCACAGGTGGAAGGAGCTTGGCCATACATAGCAAAAACCCCTATCCAGCCCCCATGCTGGACTACAATGCAAACTAGAGAACATCATATATATATGAAAGCCTTTGAGAAGTATGTTAGTCCACAGTAAGCAGAGGCTGAGAGAATGACCTTGAGAAGTGGTATAAACTCTTGGGTGAGACACAACTGAGTTCTCATCTCCACTAGATATTTAGTGACATTGAACTTCAAACCTCATTAAACTGCTAAAACCTCATATTAAATCCAGACAGTCACACCATGGTGGATTGTTGCAAGGAATGAGAAATAATGCAACTGAAGACCTTAACCCAGTTCTGCTGCAAACCCAGTTTGCTCAATACTTGTGAAAGCTGTTTCCTGCTCAAGACAGCAGTTGTGCAATATGTATCGAAACAGAAAACATTTGCATGGCTGTTACTCCAGCAGTTCCACTTCCAGGAATTTATGCTCAGAAAATAATCTTGGATGCTCAAAGATTTAGTTCCTAGAATGTTTATCCTCATGCTGCATTTATGTGAAAAATTGGAAGCAAGCTAAAACTCAGCTATAGGAAATTGGTTAAATAAGCCGTGGTGCATCTAGTCAATTGAGAATCATCCAGCCATTAACTGTTATTTAATAGAAGGCCATGCAGTGACATAAAAAAATAGTCACAACAGAAAAAACTGAAAAAAAGCAAATTATAAAACAATATGCATTCCATAAACCCATTTAAGAAAATTAAAAATATGCATATATAGATGTAAAATAATAAAATGTTTACCTTGAAGGAGTAGTTTTGCTTTCCTTTGTTTATCTATATATTTCTAGATTTTTCTGTGGAAAACAGGCATTTCTTTGATGAAGAGGGAAAAGTAAATCATAAATTCTCTCTTGCTTTTTTTTTTTTTCTTTTTGCCTTGCTGGCATTAGAAGAAACATGGGTGGTCTGGGAGGTGGCGCAGTGGTAAAGCTTTGGACTCTCAAGCATGAGGTCCCGAGTTCAATCCCTGGCAGCACATGTGCCAGGTGATGTCTGGTTCTTTGTCTCTCTTCCTATCTTTCTCATAAATAAATAAAATCTTAAAAAAAAAAGAAGAAACATGGACCATTCCTTATCTCCTAGCATGGGTATTAATGTGGGCAGCGTGAAATACAAAAACAAATACTGACTGACTCAGGGTATCTGTGAGTATATTTAGTATAGAGCTTTGTTTATGGCTGTATTTTGTAGTTTAGCGATTTATTATTATAGGTATTACCTGTATGGGCACATGTGTCTGTGAGCCTCTTTCCTCCCCCTTTCTTCCCCCACGTGCTGCTAATGGGACTTCTGTCCTTGAGCATGTTTCCTTGATCCTCAGATGCACATATTATCTTATATTTGTTTTCAATACCACTTTGTCAAACAAAACATATTTTTGTGTCCAAAATGAGAATTTTGAGATGTTTTTATCTGCATGTCACTCTTCACACATCGATCTGGCTTTCTCAGGAGAGAAAGGTCATCTTTATCCTCTTGTCTTTTACCTCTACATTTAAGTTCTTTGAATATGTCACTAAAAATGATCTCATTTCCTATTAAAAACCTTTTTTCCCCTCATGGCCGGGGGATGGTCCAGCAGGTAGAGTACATGCTTTGTATATATGAGATTGATGGTTCAACCCCTGGTACAGTACAAGATCAGAACAACATTTCACTCTTTTTCTCATATAAAATAAACAAATATATTTAAAAGTTTTCCCCCTAATGAGCCAGAGAAAATTCTTACAAGGTAGAGTGCATGCCTTGTTATGTACACATCCCCAGTTTAGGATCTGGCATTACATGGAAAATGTTATGGCATTGGGGAATGACACAAGAGCTGTGGTGTCTCTCCCTCTCTATCTCTCTGAGTGAAAAGGTCAGCTGGGAGTGGTGAAATCAGGCATGAGTAGCAAGGTGCCAGTTATGCAAAAAAATAATTTTCTCAACCTCTTCTTCAATATGACTACATTTTTGACCTCCCAAATTTAGGAAAAGGCACTCTGGAACATTGTAGCTGAAAGAAGAATAGCAATGGCAAGGTTGCTGGCTAGGACACAGGCTCTCTAAAATTTTCTTAAACTGAGATTTAAGTATGGCTGGGAGTGCCAGATTTTACACACACACACACACACACACACACACACGCACGCACGCACACACACACACGCACACACACACCCGAAGCAGGTGATTGTGACTGGAGATATAACTGGCAGAGCATTGATCTTGCCTGCCTGAGGTTCCTGGTTTCATCCATCCCTGGTGCAACATATACCAGACTGCTGCTCTGGATTTTCTCTCTCTGTATGTCTCATGTGAGATTCTCTCTAGTATGTCAAAAATAAATGCATCTTTGGAAAAAATGAAAAGGAAACTGAACAACGTGGAGTGGGGTTTCATGGATAAAGAAGTGCATATGAAAAGTCCTGGAGATTCCTAAGCACTGTGGAATATTAACACGTCAGTGGCTGAGATGGGGCATGAGTTGGGAGTGGTCTTTGGAAAGAAGTTGCCGAGCCTCGCAGATCTCCCTCTCCTTCAAACACATTTTCTTTCTCTTCCCAATTTGGTCAACTGTGTAAAGAAAAGTATTTTCTTACTCTGCTGGTGGGACACAGAAGGATCATCTCTGGCAGACCCTGTGAGGGCTGACTTTCCCCAGCTGCTCTAACTAGAAAACAGGCTTTCCACCCAATGTCCTGATTCTGTCTTCCTCGAGTTTGAGCCTCACTGGAGAAGTGAGGCTATTGGAGTGCTGGTCCAGGGAAGGAGTGGACACCAGTGGCCTTGGCTGAGGCTCCTACAGACTGTAGATAGAGGAAAGGAGCCCTACTCATGTCAGAGATGGTTTAAACTGGCCAGAATAATAGCTGTGGAGAAGTCATTTGCTTTCATTAAGTCTTGTTCTTTATTATAAATCGACTGAAATAGAGTTCTTTAATTTTCAAGCCTAATTTAAGAGTGCTATTCATAAAATGAGCCCAGTGAAGAGGAAAAGCCTATTGGCATTGAGCTACTTTTGAGGAAGCCCAGGCATTAGAACCCATGAGTTTTTTCTTGCCTCTCCACTATGTTGCCAGCAGCAATGGGCTCATCTGGGGGCTTGTTAGAAACACAGACTTCCAGACTCTTCTCTGACCTCCTGTCTCAGAATCTGCATCTTAATAAGATGCTCATATTATTCAGATGCATATAATAGGTGTAAAAAAAGTGAGTGATCAAAGAAAGTATAGGTGTAGGAGGTATTGATAACTAGCTTCCTAGGAGATGAAAATAAAAACTCCCAAGCTGGAAACTTCAGACTTTGGAATGAAAGTTAAGGGATTTTAGAAATAAAACATAAATCTTGGTATGTTTGAGAATACTTTATAAAACAGTGAATTATAAATTGTATGTTGGAGTTTCTCAGGATAATGGGACATGTGTGATTCTGCTCACAAACACATTTGCTCATCTCTGACAGAACTTGTAAGGGGGCTGACTTGCTCCAGCTGTTCACAATTCTGGAAGAGCAGGCTCAAAATCCAGTGTCCTGAACCTGTTTTCCTCCAGGTCGAGCATCATTTTGGAGATGTTGAAAGTTTGCCTGCTCATTCTCTTATTCATTCTGAAGATTTTAATTGCTAGGTATTAAAAACATTGGATATAATATATATCCCATCTTTGAATCTGTTTTTCTAAACTTTCTGTACTGTCATCTACACAGAGAGATTGAACCACAGATTGAATGAATGGGGGCCTTGCTGCTGGGAGGAAGCGTGAGGAAGGGTGGGTAGTAGTAGATTTGCAAATATCTGTGTTCTAATGACTTAACACTAAATACACATGAGTATGCATGGACACAATAAAATCTTTGAAATCCAACCATTTTTGTCAATGGCATAACCCCCAAATTGGTGATAACCATAGCTTATCAAATACCTACTCTGTGCTAAAGACATTTCATGCATTATCTACAGCTCCATAACACAAGTGCTGTTATTCACATTTACAAATGATGAAACCATGGCTCAGAAAGGTTAAGCACCTTGTCAAAGGTCACAGTACTAGCCATGAAACAGATATTTGAATTTGGGTCCTTTTAACATCAGAGCTATTCTGTCTACCCTGCCCTGAGCCGAACTCATTTTTGGCATGACGTTCTGATTCACTGCCATGGAATGCACTGACCTCCTCAGCTGATGGAAACAAATTTCATAAATTTGATCTTGTCTATGCATGAACAAACAGTAGTGATGGCCTGTTGTCCATCTTGTCTGGTAGCAGTCAGAACACCAACTAGTCAGTTTGACTAGCCCTAGATAAATCACTACTGTGCACCAGGTAGAATTCCAGACTCCAGAGAGGTAGTAGATCTCATCTGCACATGTTAAGTTGCATATAAGCAACACTGATGTGTTTTTACAAAGTGTCTTGCATTTCAGAGACTGGTGTAACATATCAAAAAGGGCATGAAATTGGAACTGGAAATGCCTGCTTTAGAATCTTGTTCTCTTATTCACTACATTTTATGATACTGGGCAGATATCTTTCCCTCTGTGTTTCACATTCTTCATCTGGATATGAAAATCAAGGATAGCAATCTTACAGAGCTGTTGCAAGGGTGAAATCCCACACTGTATATAAATGAGCCAATGCAGTGCTCAGCACACAGTAAATGCTTTAAGTGTTTGTACAATTCAGAGACTTTGGTGCTTTACTACCTTCTTTTGTAATTTAATTTTTTAAAAACTTAAAAAATTATCTTAATTGTATTGGATAAAGACATAGAAATCTAGAGGGAAAGGGTAGACAGAGGGGGAGAGAGAGACACCTGCACTGCTCATGAAGCTTCCCCGCCCCTGCAGGTGGGAACCGAGGGTTTGAATCTGCCTTCTTGTGCATGGTGACATATGTACTCAACCAGGTGTGCCACCACCTGCCCCACTTTACTACTTTCAAAACTTGCTGTTTCCAGACATCTCATCTGTGCTTCTCTGGCTGGGAAAAGTTGGCCTTAATCTCTTGATGTTTTCTTTCTAGAACACTTCTACCCAGTACACAGAGCAGTGAGGAGCTGGATAGATTCTACATCACCTCTCACTGGCCAGCTGGTTAACCAGGAAAACTGTGGCCTGGGTCAGAGACAGGACCCCTGTCCTATATTCCATGGTTTGTTTGGTCTATTCCATGTTCCTTGGTGCATGTGGAATTTTGTAATCTGTACAGTTTGTATACACATTCCAGGAAACAACTGTTTGTGCAAGCCCATAACTTTGTGGCATGGTTTATTTAAAAAATCTAAATCACTGATGACCCCTGAGACTTAGGACCCATTTCAGAGTTCTCTCTGTGAACATCCCTTTCTTTGGGGTCAGATTATGGCTACTGGTGGCCTGAGTTTTTGATGATTCTATTTTGACCTTGATTCTTTACCTTAGTTCCTCTCTATACCTGTCATGATGGATAGCTTTTGACCCATAATTATCCTGCCTCTCAAGTGTCCTGAAGCAAGAGTCTACCATTTCCCTGCTTCAGTTTTGGTCCTTGGTGAATGACTCTCAGATCTGCCCATAATATATAATCTACCTCCTGTTTGTGAAAAAACAATTCATATGGATTCTTTTCTTTCATAAATGTTTCTTTAGCTTCTGCTCTGTGCTAGATGTGGAAACTCAGGGTGAACAGAATAAACAAAGCCCCTGAGTAGAAACAACAAACAAGTAAAACAAAGAAATGAATAATAAAATTTCAGTGGGAGGGGGATGAAGTATGAGACCAGATTGTCAGGGCATAGAGAGAGTGGGTTGATGGATTGTCTCATAACTGAGAGATAATGAGCAGCACCTCTGGTTATGGTGAAATTAAAGAAGGGTGAGAGGTGGTTGTGTGTGTCAGATTTGGGTAGGTTTCTGTTTCTCTGGGGATAAGAATTCTTCTCTCTCTCTTTTTTTTTTTTTTTTTTTTTTTTTTTGCCTCCAGGGTTATTGCTGAGGCTCGGTCTCTGCACCATGAATCCACTGCTTCTGGAGGTTATTTTTCCCTTTTATTGCTCTTGTTGTTTATCATTGTTGCTGTTATTGCTATTGTTGTTCCTATTGCTGTCATTGTTGTTGGATAGGGCAGAGAGAAATTGAGAGAGGAGGGGAAGACAGAGAGAAGGAGAGAAAGATAGAACGCCTGCAGACCTGCTTCACCGCTTGTGAAGGGAACCCCCCTGCAGGTGGGGAGCCGGAGGCTTGAACCGGGATCCTTGCGCTGGTCCTTGCGCTTTGTGCCATGTGTGCTTAACCCGCTGCACTACCTCCCGGCCCCCGGTGGATAAGAATTCTAAATAGACCATACATGCTGTGAAGGAGCTGGAAGATCTAAGGAGGATGCAAAATTTTGTCAGGTTTAAGAAGCCCTAGAGCAGGAGGGATTGCATTTTAGGCATAGTCATTGTTGATTGTGCACTGATTATCAGGTACTGCAGATGGTTATTAAGTGCATTGTCTTAACTGATCCTATGAATGATAACACCCCTTCTAATGACTCAAGCTCTAGGAATAATTCTGGCTTCATTCTCATTTTAAAGATAAACCACTGAGAGCTAGAGAGGCAAGTTAGTTTGTTTGTATTTCAGACCAAGTAAGAGTTTGGAATTTCCCTGGGTCACCACACTACATGACTTTGCTCTCCAGCACTCATTGTACTTACTATACAACATCTGCTCTGCACACACTCTCTTATTCTGATGATTCCTCACCTTTTGTGTTCACTACTGCTTGCTTTAAAGGAAGAACCTTGCCCATGTCTTACCTAGCAGAATCCCTTTCTGCCTTGTACTCCATGTTTTTTTTTTTCTTCATATGTCACTTATGTCCCTTACTAGCTACTATTTCACCTGTTCTCAAAGTCCTCAGGCTGATTTCTGCCTGTCTTGTTGCATATGATTTACAGAAGAATTATCCTCACACAAGGCTTCTTCACCAGCCTCAAGTTCAATATTTCAAAGCAGTCAGGAGTTTAACATTTACTAATGGCATTAGGAAGGCCTTTTCTCAGCAGTAGAGTGTGAGGATCTGGGTTTGCTTTCCAGCACTACATAAGAAATAAAAGAAAGAATGTGACTCCTTGAATTTGAGGAGGATGCTGGAGAACATAGTTGCCATGCTTTGAAGAGAGTCCTATGTCTTTAAAGCAGCAGCTACAGTAGGTGATGATTCTGAATTTGGGCATTGCTAATGGCATCTCAGTAGGGAAGTAATGGGAATTTTAGCACCTGTCAGTGGAGTATGGGGTAGTGGGGAGAAGCAAGAACTGTGCCTAAAGTTAACTCTCAATAATTATAACATTTTGTTTTTTATGCCTAGAATAATGAATGACATATATTTTGCTAGTAAATGTTAGTCCCCAACCCACATTCTTGCCTTTCGCAGTCTGCTTCTGCAACCCTCTGTAGATTAACTCTGTCCTCTGGATATTTGTTCATTTAAAAGTTGTGCTCCTGCATAGCCAGGGCATTGGCTAGACTGACATGCTACATGTGCAAGGTCCTGGATTTGATCCCTGGCACCACCCACACTGGAACAGTGCTCTGGTTTCCTCTTTTTATACAATAAATCTTTTTTAAGTGATTTGTCAGCCCCCCAAAATTCTTTGGGTAAAACAAAAATAATTATATTTATAAATCATAGTAAGAGTGTAGACTAAGATATTGATCAGAATGTCCATGGAATAGAGAGAATATATCTTAGAGTCTGTGGATATAACAGACTCTCCAGTTGAGATTTTGCTCATGGACAAATTGGGAAGTCAGATTGGGAAGGAGGTCTAGAATTTGTAGTTGTGGGCCTAAGCTTTGTCAACTGGGCTCAAGTCCTCATGGTGCCAGCTACTGGTGTGTGAGGCAAATAACTTAATCCTGCCAAGTCTCAGTTTTATCATTTATAAAATGGAAGTAATAATCTCTCCCAGGAATCACTTGCTGTCTAACACACCATTTCAGTACAATGCTATAAAGCAGTAACAACATTTGTCTTGCTAATGAATTTGTGATTTGAATGGCACAGATACAGTAGCAGTCAGGTAACTTGAAGCTATAGTCAGGCAAAGGTTCACTCACTCTGTTACCCAGAAGTTGATGCTGGTAGTCAGCTAGGACTCTCTCTGGGCTCCATGTTGCCAAGGTTTCCTCACCACAAGTTTGGTGGATCCTAGTGAGAGATAGCAAGAGATCCTGAGAGAGAGATCGTGTCTTGGGAGAGAGCACCTGAGAGTGAAGTAGATATTTGGTGGCCTAGGCTCAGGATACAAGCAGCGTTGCACCTGCTACACTGTTGTTTAGGAGTGGGTTGAAAGGGCTGGCTGTGTAAAGGGAAGGAGACTATACTCCACCGTTTACTGGGAGGGAGGTTAAACAATTCACATCCCTGCTTAAAACCAACATATTATTTCAACCTCCTCAGGGTTGTTGGGAGGGTTGGATATGTACTGGCTGGAAAACTGGCACAAATGCATGAAGATGACAGCCCTCTCTCAGGAAGTGCAGCATATTTCCAGTTGAAGACACTGAGTCCTTAGGAATTTCAGTGCCTTGCTCAGACTCCCAGGGAGTGCCAGAGCAGTGATTTGAACTGTTCCTCATATGACTGCATGACTTCCCTGTAGCCTAGCACTGGGCACTAACATCACTCAGCACTTCTGAGAGGTACTGTTTTGTGGCTATGAGAAAAGATCTGAGAATTGGATCATCTAACCTCTGCAGCCTGAGGTCATCTTCCCCCTTTCCTGAACTGTGAGCCCCTCTTTTCCCTCTGAAATGGAACTTGGGGATTAATGGTGTGGGATCTGTAATCCTTTGCTTTGTGTTGGGCACCCTGTCCAGGTAATGATGTGAAGACTAGCAGTTTCATTCTTCTCAAATAAGGTCTTGGAGGAAGGTGCCAAACAGGCCTGTATATCACCTTCCCCCACAAAGTTCAGCCCCATTGCATCTTGTGTCTAAAATCCACTGATCTTCCCTGGAAGGAAGCTTCTGTTGGCCATATTAGCTGCTAACAAAATTGGGCTGTTCTGTAGCTTTAAAACATTTTCAGCTCATCCACAGAGATGAACATTTGTTCTCTGTTGATTGGGAGGGGAAGGTGTAGAGCCTTTTGTGTGTTTACAGGGATTATAAAATATGAGCTATCTCTGTAGCTCAAAATCATATGCCAATAAAATATAATTTCTGTTGGAAAAAAACCTGACAAAATGTGTTTTAATTTTGCAGTGGGGATCATATTGGCTATCAAATTTAAATGTATTCCTCTGCCTTGAAATGACTAGTACCTTTTTGTAACAGAAACCTGAGGAAGAAGACAAAGTAATTGGATCACTGCCTCCAGGCTTTTAAATTTGGATTTTATTCCTTTTTTCTCTCTCAGTTCTGCCTGTTCCTTTTTTTCCTTAGTAGCAATTTGCTTGTTTTAAATTTGAAATGTTCTGAATTCAGAGCCTTTTTGCTCCAGAATGTTACTTCTGTTTTTTTTTTTTAATGTATAACCTAAGGTGTTTTAATTTTTTTAAAGCCAAATCTTATGAAAGTGCAAGGCTCACTTAGACTGTTGTATTAGGAACTTCTCTTTTCATTTGAGCCATAACTCTGGCATTTTCAGAGGTGACAATGTTAAACACCTCCCTTGTGAAAGAGAAGGGAATAAAGTAAGAGGTGATAGGAGACATCATCCTAAGTTCTCTTTTAGAAGCTAAACTCCAAGTCATCCTGCATGAATTCCCTCCTATTTATCATGTCACAGCAAGGAAAATTTGAGTCCTCTTAGCATTCTGAGTACTTTGTGCTCTATGTCGGGTACCTGGGACCAAGAGGATTCTTATTTCTGACAAACCCTCCTCATCCAGAATCCAGTCTGTGAAGGGTCCAGTCAGACTGTGGTGCAGGGAGAGCTGCCTCCATGTCTACTGGGTTTTGGGTAAGGAGGCAATGTCTTTACAGCAGTACTGATGAGAGAGTGCTGGACAGGTGGTGAAGCCCAGCAGCCAGGCTACCTGACAAGTCTGTGCTCCAGCCAAGTGGGATTTGCCAGGGAGGAGAAGGGCTGGGCCCCAGACCCACTCTGGCTTTCTAGGTGCCATTTGGAGGCAGTCCCAGCATACCAGTTGTTCTGCTTTTCATTTCAGTCTATGTCTTTTTCTCTGTTTGGCCCCCCTTTCATTTTTCTCCCTCCTCTGCCTGGTGACCTCCTGACAGAAATGAGTCTCATTTCCTGCCCTGCCCCAGCCCTTGCAGACTGATCCCAGGCTTGGAATTGGTTATTAGTTGGAAGAGCTTTGAGTTGGCCTCAGGCAGGAACTGAGATTGTCTTTATCTAACAAAGGGTTAACATACCACCTCCTGGAGTCTTGTGAGGATTAGCTGTGATAATGCCTGTACAATGCCCAGAGCCCTAACTGGAATTGTCCCTAATAAATCCCTAATATGTGATAATGTTTATTACGAATAACCAATCTGCAAAGTGTATAGGGTACAGAGGAGAGAGGGTGCCCTCCAGTCAGTAAAGCAGGGAGCTTTGTTAAGCACATCTACCTTTACCACTAATAGCATGCAAGGCTCTGTGTATGCAGGCACAATACAGAGTGGCCACTGTTACTGACCAAGATCACAGTGAGGAAACATGGAGAAAGTCTTCAGATTCTACATCGGGACATGGAGCCTGTGATGAGACCTGGGCTCAGCCCCAGTGCGACTTGTCTGAGGTTGGTGTGTAATGCATCACTCTCACATACAACTGATGAAGGCATCTAGAGGCTTCATTCTCTGTGAAGAGATGCAGCCTTACCCAGAATGATGTGTCATTCTGCTCTTGCTGAGGGCTTATCCAGATTCACATTGTAAGAGTCATGAAGTCTGTAGCATCTCAGAAGACGCTTGTATTCTTTCCTTCCTGGGGTGCCTCTCAACTGTGAGTTAGTTCTGGGGTTCTGCTCCCTGCCAACACACCCCCGATTGAGTGTCTATTAATAAGAACACTTTGGTGAATATTAGATGAAGGGTTGGTCATGGGACTTACTTTTCATGTTTCAAGTAGGAGCCAAACCCTTGTGTGGTGGTAAATAGCAAACGATGCTCCTCTAATCCAAACCCGAGCAAAGATCTTATTAAAACTGCATCTCTGTTTTCCCAGAGAATACACATCTTCCAAGAATATCACCCTTTATTAGTGGTTGGGTTGCTACCTGTTATTTTATTTTATTTTTTCAACCAGAGCACTTACCGTGGTGCGGGGTATTGAACCTGGGACCTCCAAACCTCAGGCAAGACAGTCTTTTTGCATAACCATTATGCTATCTCCCCCATATACTTTTGTTTTTCTTTTAAAAGATGTATTTGCCTAATAGAGCGGATAAGAGCATCACTCTGGCATATACAGCACTGGATGGAACTTGGGACTGGATGCTTGCAAGTTCCATGCTACTGTGCCACATCCTGGGACACCGGGCTGTTGTTTTGTTGTTACATTTGGATTTAGGGGTACTGAAGTTTCTTATAGTAGAACTCACATGTCTCCAAGCAAGGCTGCTTCATGAAGAGCATTGAGGCTGAGTCAGGTGGCTGGCATGGTGATGAGACTCAGAGAGCTGCAGACACTACACCTAGACATATGTAGGCCTCCATAAAAAGAGGAGGCAGATGTATTTGGATATAAAAAGGGTTAAGCTAGGGTGATGGGTGGGCACATTTCTGTTCAGTTAAAGGGGGAACTCCGACCACCAAATATATCAAAAAAAAAAAAAAAGGTAGATGAACTGCTTTCAGAAGTAATCATCTTTCTCAGTTCTAGAGGTGTGCAAATCAAGACTGAGTGACCCTTGCCAACCTATTGGAGAGGACTATAGGTGTGTGTGTGTGTGTGTGTGTGTGTGTGTGTGTCCTGAGAGGGCCTGTAAAAACCCCCTCACCCGGCCTCTAGTTCCTTAATGCTGGCTAGACTTACAGTTTGGGATTAAGTGGTGGCCTCTAGTCTCAGTCACATGAAACATCCCTCCCTGAGCAGCAGCCTGCCTTAATCTCCCCCCCCCCCCCACTAGCAGGGGAGGACTGGGTCCTTCACCCATAGACATGCTTATACTTGGTGGGTGACCAGCATTCTTGGACACAGTCACAGGCTCTGGCAAACACCTTTCCTGAACCCCAGGTCACTCTTGCTTAAGTCACAGCTGGATGCTGGCTTCAGAGCGCATTGATTTCTCCCAGGGCTTTAATAACCCTGAGCTCCAGTTTGCTTATTGGCTCTTTTGTAATGTATCAGCCTCATAAAATGGTCACTTTCGGTTAAAAGATTTTATTACTGCAAAAAGAGATGTTGAATCACACTTTCAAGGTCGCTGGTGAAATGTGATCTTTGAGACTCATTGGCCCTGGTCCAGGGCATGGGGAAGTGGATATTAAGAAGATAAATTAGAAGTCAAAACACAGTTCTATTTTCCCCTGTGTTTTAGACGGAGTGTCTGTGATGAATTTTGCAAGGAAAAAAAATCAGAGTTCTGTCTCCCTCCTCTGTACTTCCTGCCACCTTCAGAAGTCAGATTCCAACCTAGAGAGACAGCCTTGACATTTGCAGAATGTTAATTTCTCTGAGTAGTAACACAGGTGGCTTTCTTTTCTCCTGCAATTCTCTGATTTGGATTTACCTCTCAGATGATAACACAGAGGAACATAACGAGGCTTCTGTCCTTGGAGCCTATAAGCCTGGAGTGGGTATAGGAGGGTGGGCAGATGTGAACAGAGTCCTTTATGTCCTCCATATGCTACTTAAATAAGATGGCAGGCTCCATACCATCACTCTGTATTCTTTCATTTATTCCAAAGTGGAGGTGTTATGATGAACTCCATTATGTGAAGAAGCTGAGGCTTAGGGAGGGTAAAAAGTCCAGGGTCAGTTGTGAAGCTGAACTTGGAATTAGGTCTACTAAGCCTTCACTCCGTATAAATATGACACTGTTCCCTCCCTGAAATCAGAATTGCAGTCAAGCCCCTTGAATGCCATTTCCATTTCCTTCCTTCCTTCTTTCCTTCCTTCCTTCCTTCCTTCCTTCCTTCCTTCCTTCCTTCTATCTCATTATCCTCCTCCTCCTCCTTCTTTTCGTTACCAGGGTTATCACTGGGTACAAGTAATCCACCGCTCTCAATGACATATATATATATATATATATATATATATATATATATATATATATGACAGAGAAATTGAGGGCAGAGAGGAAGACAGAGAGATAGACAGACAGACAAGGACCCACCCTGCTTCACCGTTGGGGCTTCCCCCCTCTAGGTCTGGAGTAGGGGGTTGAATCTGAGTCCTTGCATGTGTGTACTCAACTGGGTGGGCCGATGACTAGTCCTTCCAGTTCCATTTTCGTAGAACAGTCTGTGACTGCTTCTCTGTAGCAGATTAATGCTTTTGAATGACAGATTCCTGCATCCATTTGAGGGAGGTCAGTCTGTATTTAGGCAGCATTCTGAGTCTGGGACAAGAAGGTGCTGGGCCTGCTATCTATCCAAAAGATGTATTTGGATAAAATTGGAGTAGGTACTGTGGTGGACTCAGGCAGCTGTAAATTCAAGTAGAGTCAGCTTTTAGGAAGATTAGGAAATCTACTATAGGATCACTGTTTTCTGTGTCCTCACCCAACTTAATTTTCTGTTGCTTTTCTTCCCATTGAACCCTATAGTTAACATGGAGACTGGGACCTACATGGGGCCGTTTCCCTCAGGTCCAACTCACCTTATGGACTTATGTGGTTGGTTTTTCTCAGTGGGAGAATAGCAGAGTAGTGGAGAATAAAGTTTATTTCTTCCCACAGTAGCCACAAACTAAACCTTCAGGACAAAAAACAAAACAAAAATAAAAACAAACAAACAAACAAAAAACCCTTCAGGATATTCCTGCAGTCATAAGAACTCAAGAGGTCATAATTGCAGCATTTCACCTCTTTGCAAAGATAAGAGTGAGTGCTCTATGATAAAACTGTAGACCCCCCCAGGTAAATGTCTAACTAACTGTTATCAGCAAACTCTAGGGAAAGCACCAGAAGATTTTTCACTTGTCATCAGAGGAATGAATGGAATGGACCATGTGTAAGAGTCAGACATTTCTAAAGTCCTTAGGGTTGTTTTGGACTGGGAAGAGGTAGCTCTGAATAATTTCATGGACCTGTGAGTGTTTTCTCCTAGATAATTAATTAATTAGTTAATTAATTCACTCATCTACTGGGGGGGTGTTGTATGCTTTACATTGGGTTCTAGTTCTCCCCCGCCAAGAAAATTGGATCAGTCCAGTTAGTTTCGCGGGCCCACTTGGCCCCGCCCCAAGGAACCCCGCCAGAGTGCCAGAGTTCCAGAGTTGCAGAGTTCGAGAGTTTGGGAGTTAGAGGGTTCCTGAGTTCCAGAGTAAGAGAGAGTGCTTGCGCTGCCGCAAAGAGACAGCAGAGTTCTGTTTGGTAATTAGTTTGTCTTAGTTTATGAATTGTTGTTCCTGAATAAAGAAATACAGCTTCCCTGCCCAGCCGTTGTCTCCGCGTCTCTGTTACCCGCCCGTAAAGCAAGCCCGGCGAGCTAGAACCTCCGAATTTTAACAACAAATGGCGCCCACATGGACCTGACCTGCGCATCTCTCAGATAAGTAAAGTCAATTTGGCTACCTATGTACTATGGCCTTCTCTTCTGCTTGTGAAGAGATCTCCAAAGGCCTCTGCTCTTTCTTCACGAGACTGTTTTGCTGTTTCTGGAACATTTATCTCTGGACCACTCTGTGGTTTCCACTCGCTCGGGCTAACTCAGAACAGCCAGCGGGAATAGCCAGCGGGCGGGAGGCGAGGCGCAGAGCTGCTGTTTCCACCTGGTTAAACAGCCAGCCAGCCGGCTGCGCCCAGACAACCCCGCGCACCGCGCCCGCAGCCCTGCAGCCCCGCAGCCCCGCAGCCCGCAGGAGGCCGACGCCAGCACAGAAGAGCCCCAAGAGCCCGATGCCAGCATGCAGGAGGCTGACGCCAGCACACACAAGCCCAATGCCAGCACGCTGGAGCCCGATGCCAACACACTGAAGCCCGATTCCACCACGCAGGAGCCCGATGCCAGCACGCAGGCCAGCCCACAGGAGCCGGCTCTCCACCACGTGGTGCAGGGCACTGGACGCGTGATCCCTCCACGCTGCTCGGCCACTGTGAGCAGGGCAGCAGACATGGCAGGGCCATGGGGCAGGGCCGCGGCGGCCTATCATGGCCGCCACCCCTGGGCACCTAGGCCCACACCTTCTACAAGCCTGGCCTGCCCGCCCTCTTGCTATGAATTCTGGAACGATCCCAGACCTCCCGGACCTCCGGGCTCCCTGCCGAAACTGGGCACACGAGATCTCCAGCCGCCGGTCCAGTCTGAAGGCAGACAAGCTGGAGTACACAGAGATTTGTGCAGAGATCGCAACCTGCAATTCCTTGAAGTAGAGCTGCGGGAAGCCACCTCCAGATGGTGAAGCCCCCCCCAACAACTAAGACAGTGCATATCTAAATTCGTGTTTAAAATGACATGTCTTCGTAACAAAGGTTTCTCTCCTAGTGTATTAATGACCATGTTTATGTGTATGTTTAAAGTTTGGTAAACAGTAACTTTAAGGCTAAATTCTTACTAGTCAAAGTTAAATGAAAAAGGTTTTCAACGTAATTCTCATAAAGATAATATTAACTTACATTTAGAGTCTGAGGTAAAAATTAGTTAACAATCAATATATTTTAACTAAGTTGGTCTAAACAAAAGGTTAAATAGACTTGTTGATATGTAAAACTCTCCATTACCTTCTCTATTAGAAATGGTAGATCGCACAATGGCTATGCTAATTATTCTCATGCCTGAGGTTTCCTTTCCTGACTCCATCTTGAATGGGTGTAACAAAAGGTTAAAAGACGTTGTTGCTATGTCTCAAATTCCTTCTCTATTAGAAATATGCTAATAACAAGTTTTGTTTCATAGTAAGTAAATTGCAGCCAGCTGCCTTTGGGACTCTAGGCCGTTCCCCGCCCCCATGCAAATGTCCGTCGAGGCAAGTAGCTTCCCAGAGGCAAGAAATGTTTTTTTTTAAGCTGATAAAGTTTTTCCCACAGATGCAAAAAATGGCCGGCCCCCTCAGGCCTTCCCTCGGCAGCACTGGTTCTTGTTACTTGCTTACATGTTTCTCCATGTTTGTGCCAGTTTCTTTTTTAAAAATGCCTGTATGATATATGTTTCTGTTCACCCCACACCCTTGATACTATAGTCATTTAGTTAAAAAGAAAAGGGGGAATTGTTGTATGCTTTACATTGGGTTCTAGTTCTCCCCCGCCAAGAGAATTGGATCAGTCCTGTTAATCAGTCCTGTTAATTAGTCCTGCTTGGCCCCGCCCCTTGGAACCCCGCCAGAGTGCCAGAGTTCCAGAGTTGGAGAGTTCGAGAGTAAGAAAGAGTGCTTGCGCCGCGGCAAAGAGGCAGCAGAGTTCTGTTTAGTGATTAGTTTGTCTTAGTTTATGAATCGTTGTTCCTGAATAAAGAAATACAGCTTCCCTGCCCAGCTGTATGTCTCTGGTCGTCTCTGTTACCCGCCCGTGAAGCTAGCCCGGCCCGCAAGAGCTTCCGCATTTTTAACAACAGGGGGGGAAGGCCTGTTGCATTTCTCTGTGTACTAGGCACTGTTCTAGGTACCAGAGATGCTCTGGGACATAAAAGCAAGTCCTATTCTTTTGGAGTCACAATCATGCAAGGAGAGGGTATGACCAGAATACAAGGAGCAAAGCACGTAACACACCAGATGGTTATAAATGCAGTGAACAAAAACTTTCAGGTATAAAGAGTAGAAAAATGGCAAGGAGGTGGTGGCATGTTATACAGTAGGGTTAGAAAGGACCTCTCTGAGGTAATCCCATTTCCAGAGTTCCATGGTAATGGAGTGAGGCATGAAGATGCTCAGAGAATAAAGAACTGCAAACAGAAAGGACTTGAACTGAGAATGTGTTTCACAGGTTGAGAACAAACAGGAAGCCAGTGACTGGAGTGTACTAAGAGCTGAGTGAGAAGAGTGAATACTTGAGACTTTGTAGGTAGTCATATGGTTTTCACTGAGGCAAAATGAAAACCCCACAGATGATTTAGAGTAGAGAAAAGACAAAACCAATTTACATTTCAAAGGAACCTTGGTTGGAAGAGAAGTGAGGACAGAAGGAGAATAGATAGAAGGTAACTGCAATCAACTGTGCAGGTGTTGAGAACAACTTGAGTTGTAGCTGAGCCTTGGAGGTATCATCTGGGGTGAATTTTCAATATACAACAAACAATATTTGCTGATGGGTTCATTCTGTATTATGAGAAAAAGCAAGGAGTCAAGGAAAATTAAAGCTTCTGGCCTGAACCTATGGAAGAAATGGAGTTGTTTGATGAATGTGGGAAATCAGTGTAGTCAGTGGGTATGGAGAGAAGTATAGAGATTGGGTGTGAACTTCAAGTGAAGGCATTGCGTAGGCAGTGGGGTACATGATTCTAAGCTTCAGACAAATCCAATCTTGATATATACATTTGAATGTATCAGAGTGTACATGTATTTAAGACTATGGCACTGGGGATAAGCTTAGATGGTGAATGGACCCAAGGGCCAGTCACTGATGCACTCACTTCAATATTAAGCTGTCAGGAAGATGAAGAATACTGACAGAGGAAAAGTAGGACTAACTAGTGAGGTAGAAGGGAAGCAAGACTTGTGTCCCAGAGTGGCTGGAATTAGGAAAATGTGATATTTTACCATTCTCTGTTTTTTCCATCCTTTTTGGGTCTCTAGTTTTACACTTCAGCTGAAGCAGACACATCATTTATTCTAGGATTCAGACTAAGGCCCCCTCACAGTAGATTCAGAGATGCAGATTCTTGCTTTCATATAATGCTTCAAGATGGTTTCTGTGGGATCGATCCACTGATCTTGTTGGCCTGGAGGAATCAAAACACCTTTTATAATACTAGTTTCCTTAAATCAGACCAGTAGTTAAGATGGACAAAGTTTGCTTCTAAATAAAAGGGTTGAGAATCTTTGAATTATGAATTGTAAAATAAAAACATGTGGAGAGTGCTAGGCAGTGGCACACCGGTTAAACACACACAGTATGAAGTACAAGGATCTGTGCAGTGATCCAGGTTCAAGCTCCCAGCTCCCCACCTGCAGGGGGGGACACTTCACAAGCAGTAAAAGAGGTCTGCAGGTGTCTCTTTGTCTCTCTACCTCAATCTCCCCCTCCTCTCTCAATTTCTCTCTGTCCTGTTCAATAAAATGGAAGAAAACCCCATGTAGACATATTTTAGTTTTTAATTTGAATTGGAGGTCTGATCTTGGTATAAAAAGATAACAAGACCTGGAGATATGTCTAGGGAGTGACTATGGAATCTGTACTTTAGCAGCTGTTGGCAACAAGTGATAGAACTGCTGTGGCTTTAACAGGAAAAAAGCCAGAAGGAAGAAACCATTATTTTGTTCTAGATAAGTGTGGCCTAGAGTCTTGAAAATAATGAGACCTGACCTTAGTTCAGGTTTCAGCTTTGCCTTTGGTTGTCTGTGTGACTTTAGGTCAGTTGTTTAGAAACTCTGGGTCTTCGTTTTTTTCTTGAGAAATAATTTCTCCCTACTTGCAGAGACACTGGACAGATTATTTTTTTCATTCTCATCAAAAATAAATTAAAAAAATTTTTTTTTATTTTTAAATTTTTTATTTAAGAAAGGATTAGTGAACAAAAGCATAAGGTAGGAGGGGTACAACTCCACACAATTCCCACCACCCAATCCCCATAACCCACCCCCTCCCATGGTAGCTTTCCCATTCTCTATCCCTCTGGGAGCATGGACCCAGGGTCGTTGAGGGTTGCAGAAGGTAGAAGGTCTGGCTTCTGTAATTGCTTCCCCGCTGAACATGGGCGTTGACTGGGGTCTTCAATCCAGGGAAGCCTAGCCAGCATCCTGGTGGCATCTGGAACCTGGTGATTGAAAAGAGAGTTAACATATGAAGCCAAACAATTTGTTGAGC
Organism: Erinaceus europaeus; assembly: GCF_950295315.1. NCBI lineage: Eukaryota > Metazoa > Chordata > Mammalia > Eulipotyphla > Erinaceidae > Erinaceus > Erinaceus europaeus. The sequence goes on along the minus strand of NC_080178.1, from coordinate 72,910,019 downwards.
AATCATGGATCCCAAGCTTGGAATAGTGGAGAGGAAGTGTTAGGTAGGTAATCACTGCAAACTCTAGTGTAATCCTGCTTTCAGGTATATATTTTGCAGAAGTTTATGGATACGTGTGCACATAAGCTCTCTCTCACAGAAACTGGTGTATATCTAGGTTATGGGACTTTGTTAGAAAGTGAACTACCTGAGATGAAATTAGAGTGTACTATTAAAGGAAAGGTCTCACCCGAATGAAGCTGAAGGGTTGTCATTCCACACGTGAAGTCTCTGGATACAGTCTGAGGTGAAGCATGTTGAGATGGCAATCGTTGCTTTGGTTAGGTTGTGATCGGCGGATGCAATATTATTTGGTTTGGATTGGGAGATGCATACGGGAAAGTGGGCCCTATCCAAGGGTGCCAGGACTGGGGGAAGTAGGGGCTCTATAGTGAAGATGTGAGGTTCCTGCTGTCTTAGGGTTCAAAAAGACAATCAATAGTTAATATTATCACATTATTTGTTAATTGGGTTAACTTTGAAAAGTCCCTTTGTTATGGTTTGCTGTATAGTACCCAGTATCTTGTATATAGCTGTGCTATTGGAAGCTTCTAATCTACTTGGTCTAGGCTTTTGAGAGAGTCTGCATATCAAATACGTAGCCTATATATTAAAAAGATTCAGTTTGTCTTTTGAGAAACTTTGAGACATACAATTGATTTCCCCCTCTCATATTAATTAACTACTGATTTATATGTCTACATTTTGCTAGGAGTGTACATAAACACCATTCCCACCACCAAAGGACTGTGACCCATCCCTCCCACCCACTCCCACCCCCCACTGGCCCAGGAAGCTACATGTCTACCCCTCACCACTGGGTTTTTACTTTGGTGCCCTACTTACAATTTGGTCAGGTCCTGCTTTTAGTTTCCCTTTCAGATCTTCTAAGTCAGCTTCTGTTGATGAGTGGGATCATCCCATACTCATCTTTATCTTTCTGACTGAGCTCACTTAACATAATTCCTTCTAGCTCTGTCCAAGATGGGTCAGAGAAGGTGGGTTCATTGTTCTTGATAGCTGCATAGTATTCCATTGTGTATATATACCACAGCTTTCTCAGCCACTCATCTGTTGTTGGGCACCTGGGTTGCTTCCAGGTTTTAGCTATTATGAATTGTGCTGCTATGAACATAGGAGTACACACCTCTTTTTGGTTGGGTGTTATGGAGTCCTTGGGGTATAACCCCAGGAGAGGAATTATTGGGTCATATGGAAGGTCCATGAACTGGACAGATTTAATGTACCTTGTTCAATGCAAGGTCTAATCAGTGTTCATTGACTTTGTTTTCTTCTGGTAAGGTAGGTATGAGACTTCTCAGAAAATTTAACCAGTATCTATTGTTGGCATATGAGTGTACCTCTAACTTTCTACAAACAATTCTTTCCCACAAGGAACTTCTTAATCCATTTGGAGACATCAGACTCCTTTAGGGGACCTGTAGTAGAAGATTCTGAAGGGAGAACAAAGATATCACAGATGATTTGTGATCTTGGCTGACACAGAATGATGAGTAGATTGTGGGTAATGACTTAGAAGGAATCAACACGTTTGAGTATAGAGGTGAGAGAATGCAATGAAAATCTGCTTACCTTTGAAGTCATTCATTCGTTTATGTAACATCATGAAAGCTACATTAGAGAAGTTCTTGTTTCTGAGCACCCCCAGCCTTGTGGGGGAGTATTTGAAATATAATAGACATTCTCCATGTTGTATGGTAAATTCTTGGTGGGATGGACAAAGAAGTTATGGGAGCAGTTAAGAGAGACTTTATAGGGAAAACAAGCAAGCAAGTAAACAAACAAACAAAAACAACCTTACAGGCTTGGATCCAATTGAGTAGAACCTTTGGGGACTCTGACAGACTATGAGACATGAGGAATCATAACAAAGGGAGAGATGAGCTCTCTTCACCAAGTGCATGGGGACCTGCTCGTCATGTTTTAGCTGGAGCTTCTGTCAAGAGGCTTTGCTAGCTCCAGTATCTCTATCTGGGTGAAATTAAAGCACTGTCCAGTATTTTTCATCTATTCCAACTGGTATCTTTCTTCAATGTTCTGGAATCACACATGATTTGAAGTCAAGTGGACTAGGTTTGAATCTCAGCGTTAAACTATATATATAACTATATATTGGCTAGCTATATGACTGTAGGTATGTCACTAATATGCCTAAATCCTTTACCCCCAGTGTGGAATTCCTGACTTGCAGATCACTGGAGGATGAGACTGTCACTGGCATATGTAATAACTTTGAGAATTAGGAAACTGACTCTATCGTCACCTTCCAGTTATGATGTGAACAGTGCCCCTTAGGGTTATATGGGAAACACATTATCTTTTGAATAACTACTTCTGTGTACTCATTATTAATATTTTGGTGGAAAATAGCTCCAACCTGACCTTTTTCTTTTTTTTTAGTCCTTTTGGCAAGTTAGTTGGATTGATCTGATGCTTCATTAATTTGATTTGTTACCAAAATAGCAGTTCTCCCATGATCAGCTAATATGTAATCATGACATCAGGCAGGGATGTGCCAAGAGCCAGGTCTTATTAGAGTTTCTTTAGCACTCCATGCCAGAAACTTAAGGTCATCAAAACATTGACCATCTCTAAATTACCATACTTCCAACAGAACTCCTACCATTAAGCATAGTGTCTCCAGCCACTGGAGAACAAAGTAGAGTCTAATGGACTTAGGAAGCAATCATTGCTTCTAAAGACATTTGTGGGTTGTAGCCCATAAAATATTAATTCTCTATGTTTGTCTTTAAGAATATATTTTATATGTTAATGCATTATTGAAAGGTGCTTATAATGTTAAGTGACTTAAGCCCCAACATCCCAGCATTGAATGGCTATAAATATAAAATTTAAAAACAAAGTCAAGCCCCACTGACTGTACAACCAGCCTTGCATCTACAGCCCTGGGATTGAACTGTTGTCCCCTCATAGTAAAGTTGTTCTATTCGCATCTTGATGGGAAAATAAATAACTTATGTATGGCACTTCCCACGTAATAAAATGTTTCACTGTCAGATTTACTGGGCACATTTATGAAATCACAACTGTGCAGCTCAGCTTTATTTGGCTTTAATGACATTAGGGCCAGGGAGGGTTGTGTTTAGACCTTCAATGTACTGAGCAATGCAGCTGAAGGAGGAGCGATCACAAATCAAAGGAAGCCAGGGCATTCTGGAAGATGCAGGGAAAACTGTTTAAGGTCGACTTGGGCTTTACACCGGAGACAGAAAGTACTGTAGACATTCACGTTCTTCTGAGTGTGGACATGGCTTACTCACATAAAACTACACAAGATGTATTTCTTGGTATATCTTACTGAACATAAGTGTCTAAAAGGAATGATTTACTGCACATTGGGGAGAAGTCTTAGACCACACTGAAAGTTTAAATTGGAATGCTGCACTCAAACAACAGGGCTATGTTCGCTTCAAAGTTCTGAGTTTCTTCACTCTCTAGCATGAAAAGACAAACAATATGTTGGTGTGGATATCACAAGTGAGACAGCCATAAACCTACAAGGAAAAATAAAGCAAATTAGGATATGTGGTTAGGGGAAGGGGTCTAGGGAATGTCTTTCTGACAAGTGGCATTTGAGCAGGGTCTGGGGGGGGAGTAAAGGAAGGAGTCATGTGACTCTCGAAGGATCCCTCGTCCAAGTGTCCAAGTAGAGAAACATTTGTGGCCTAAGTTTTTTAAAAAAACAGTAAAGAGGGTAGTTTGGTGAATGAATAAGAGAGACATGGGAGAAGGTCAGACCAAGGGATGGTCAGATTGTGTCAAACCTCCTGAAGACAATAATAGTGTAGAGACAGTGGAGTGGCAGGGAAGACAGAGAGCTCAGAGGCCTAATGCTCTGAGACTTGTCATAAGGTCTACCTTATGGCTGGACTTGATGTGAGAACTGGTAAAACTATGGCCATGTTCTGTTGGTGAATGATAGTTCTGACAAAGTTTATTGGAGGGGGTGGGAGTCAAACAAGGAGCTGAGAGGAGGAGAAGGCCTGGGCTAGTCAGGGGCAGCAGAGTAGACAGAACTTAACACCTGTCCCATTCAGTCCTGAAAGTTCCCTTCTTCCAAAGGTCTTGCTGTGTCCCATTTGGAATATATATTTCTTCTTGAATTCTACTGTGGTTGGGAAATGCCAGAATTTCATTGTCTAACTAAGCCCAGGAGACCAACAATTAGAAACCAGTTTTCAACTTTTCATAGATGCTATCATAGATATAATTTCTGTCGCTCTGAGTACAGGTTCAGGACAGTCAGTCATTTTTATATAGGACACCACATTGCAAGTCTATTTTTGCTTTTTAAAATTAATAACACTTGTCATTACAAACGTTCTGAATGCATCTTTGTATCTGTTCTCAGGAAACACTTTTAATTTTTATGTTAAATTGAGGATCACAACTCCAAAGCTCAACAGTTTTGTACTTTAAACATTTACTCTGTGATTTATTTCCTTCCAAATGATGAAAATTTAAACCCATTCTCCTATATTGCAGGGAATTTCAGAACAGAGAGAATCTTTTTAAAGTTTTGATTTGGAAGTACTGTCTGTGTGGTATTCAAAACACCATCCCTATGTTCTAGAAGGTGGCACTTTGTATAGAACACCAAACTTGTGTGTGTGAAGACCCATGTGCAGTCCCTGGCAATAAATATGCCAGAATGATGCTATGATTCTCTATCTTTCTATTTGATAAATCAACAAGATCTTCTAAAAAAATAACTCCTTTATTAAGCATCTTCTTTGCTCTTATTTGCTTTCCCCTCTGTACATCCACTCAGAGCTCCAGCTCCGCTGGGTAGAGGACATGGATCATGGGCCCAGGAGAGAGGCAGAGGGCTGCTGACTTGCATATTATATTCTGTCTTTTGCCTCTGGCAGGTAGGAATTGATATTAACTGTCCTAGAAAATCCCAGAATCCTGATTCCTCTGAACATCCATGAATAAGGAGATAAAAACTCATCAGTGGCTATGTTGAAGCCCACTGACTTTAGAGCATGAAGTCTCCCCAAACAAATGGGGAAGCAGATGTTAGGGAGGTTCCTTCCAGTCTATTGATAGCTTTTCACCCAAATTCTGACATTGAACTGATTCCCAGCCCTTCTTCTTACCCAGCTGAGTCTCTGGCTCCCCACGCATGATAAATGATCTTTTCCATTATATAGTGGCTGCTTCTGTTCCACACTGAATTCTTTCTGTTGTTGGGGCTGTATGTCCCCAAATATGAAGAGTGATGGGAAGGCTCTTGAAAAGTTTGTCCTGAAATTGTACCACCTGACACTATCTCCCCCCCTCCCACATATTCACAGATGCTTTAAAACACACCTTCTTGAAAGACAGCTTGACACAGTGGAGTGAACAATGTTCAGGACAGGCTTATAGGGAATGTCTACCAAGTTGCAATGGGATGAGTTATTAAATCTTTCCAGGCCTCACTCCTCTCTTTTGTAAAATGGTAATGGCAACATTTGCTTTACAGTGTCTGCACATGCACAGGACAGAATAGGGTCAACAGAGAACAATGATCATTCTTATTTTCTCTCTTTTCCTTAGGCCTTTGAGCCCACCAGGCCAGATTAGGGGAAACATGACTTTCTGGGTGGGTATAGACTGGCATGCTGTGTATAAATAGACAAATACCAGGCAAGAGTTACTAGGTTTCTGGTGAGGCTTGGAGATGGGGATTCCATTTTGCCAACTTCACAGTTCGCTGGGCTGGTCTGACTTCTGGTTCTCATTTCACTTATGGGGTCAGCTGAGCCACATAGAAGTTAGCTGGACTTGAGGAGTACATGCATTGAACTTGCCCTGGTTTGCATTGGAGCCTGGCCACCTCCTAGCTAGGTGAGCTTAGACAGGTCACTCTGTTTTTCTGATTCCCTATTTCCCTACCTGCTAAATGAGATGGCAATTTAATATGGCCTAATATGATTAAATGAAATTAATGAAAAGGTGTTCTGAAGAATGACAAGGTGCTAATTAACAAATAGTGGAAGGGAGTATTTTCCAGAGAGGAAAAGAGATAGCAAGTGACTTGTCTAAAGTCACAGAGTAAATAGACTGTGACCACAGTCCACTCATCCACGTTGGCCTGCTCAGATGCTTCCTGATAGCTTTCTGGGTGTCTCTCTGGAATCATTTATTCTACTGGGATGGGCTCAAGTTTCTGAAAGTCTCCTACAGTTTCTCCCTACCAAGCCTTCTTCTGCACAATTAAATGAGCATTTTTTTCTCTTGGAATTTCTCCTGCCACTGTTGACCTGTAGAGTATGTGGGTCTCCCTATCTGGTTACCAGAATGCCCATGGGATTGATCTATTTGTTCTTAGCCTTTAAAAGACATCCATCATGGAAGGCTCAGTGGGGAGAGTACAGAACTTGTGTGTGTGAGATCCTGGTTTAGAAATTCCTTGAAATCATCTCTCCCCACCTCATTCTCAGAACCTTCTCTTATCACTCTGGCTTCAGAACTCTGTTTCACATACCAAATTCCAAATGTACCTCTCTGTCCTCCTATTTTGGGTAACTTCCAAACTCCCTTCTAGGGATTTTGGTTTTCATCTCTGTCTCCTAGTGCCATCCTTGGATGGAGGGCAAGCAGGGAGGTGGGGGACATGCCTTTACCATGGCAGGATGTGTGGCCAATTTAGGGATTCGACCTCCTGACAGTGTGATGGTTCTTTCTCTTCATATTTACTAATTCATTTTATATACATATCATTTCAGGCATCTACTCTGTGCCAGGCATGGTGCAGGGCACTAGAAATTCCACAAACAAAACAGGCCCACCCTATTCGAGTTTATAGCTTAGAGACAAGTAATGAGGCCTTAACAACACAGCTGAACAGTGCTGAGCTATGAGAGGCTGGCAAAGAACACCAAACTCGACTTCTTGGTGGTCAGGGGAGACTTCCTGACAGAAATCCATCTCAACTGAGATATACATGATGAATAGGAGGTAGCCTGATGAAGGAGTAGAGAAAATAAACATTGTACATTGCATGTGCAAGAGGTCTGTAGGTATCTGAATAAATGAAGTGTGCTACAGGATGGAGGAATTGTGGGAAAGCGGCTAAGCAGTATAAGCAGTGTTTGGGACTTGAGACTTTTTTTTTTTAATTTTTTTATATTTTTTTTTCTCTTTTGTTGCCCTTGTTGTTTTATTGTTGTAGTTATTATTGTTGTTGTTGTTGTTGGATAGGACAGAGAAATGGAGAGAGGGAGGGGAAGACAGAGAGGAGGAGTGAAAGATAGACACCTGCAGACCTGCTTCACCGCCTGTGAATCGACTCCTCTGCAGGTGAGGAGCCAGGGTTCGAACCGGGATTCTTATGCCGGTCTTTGTGCTTTGCGCCACCTGCGCTTAGCCCGCTGTACTACAGCCCGACTCCCCGGGACTTGAGACTTTGGAAGTGTGCTAGGAGTTTGTATTTTCTCCTGTGTACAATAGGGGACATCAGATGTGTAGGCTGGGGCTACTCTGTGAGGATGGAGGTAGCTGCCAAAGCTGCAGTGATGATAGATGACCTCACCCTACGGAACTTGCGCTCTGTAGACTAACTCACCTGCCCATAGTGCCCACATGACCCCTTTCAAACTTGCTACTTAAAAAGTGAAATTTCCAATCCTCCTTCCCTCCTGAACTTGGCATTTAGTGTGCCAGGGCTTTGCCCAATCAGCACTGGCTGGCTTAGTTCCCATTCCCAGCTGGGACTTGATAATGCATGTCCCCTTTTGTTTCATTGTTCAAATATGTGTCTGTGATGTGCCTGAGACTGGTAAGTAAAGAAAATTGTGTAGCTTAACAGCAGACATTTCATGACCTCAGGAGTCCCCCAAGATGCACACTCCCAGCAAATTGTCGGCAAGCCCATTTATCACTGAGCAGACCTGGGACTTCGTGCATATTTCCCTATGAAAACAACCCAGCACAGTCAGTTCCCATCTGCCCTGATGCCACAGTAATGAAGCAAGCTTTAACTAACCCTGGTGCCCACTGAGTAGCCCCATCACAAATGGCTTTTGGGAGGCAGACACTTGCACATGGAAGGCATCATCTTCTTAATGGTGGATTGCTGTAGAAATCCAATACACTCGTGAAGCTTTATTTATTTTTGGCTTAGGTAATTGGATATCATTAATTATTTATATTTCATGTTGTAAGCAGACAAGGAAAGATCAGGAAGGAGAAAGAGGGTCAGGAGAGGGGCAGCCAACCAACGGAGAACATAGCAAGTAGCTAGAATATTCTGAATCCTGATTAAGTATGGGTAACTGTGTGCAGTCACTCCAAATAATTGTTGCTAGAAATTTCCGTGTGATTTCCCAGAAACTATTTGGTGATTACATAAAGCAAAATGACAGTTTGTCATTGTTTGGGAAACCCCTTGGCAGGCCAGTTCCTGCTGCCCCCGCCCAGCTCACTACCCTGAATTATTAGGACTGTAGTGATTAGAGGAGTCTAATCAGACTTTTACTGAATACTTACCCCGTGCACAGCACTGTGCTATGTTCACTACAAACACTACTCTCATAACCCCTGTGAAATGTCTGCTGAATTATCCTTATTTTGTAGATGAGAAAAGTGATTCTCAGAGAAATGACATATTTCATCCAGAGAATGACAGAGTCAGGATTTGAACCCAGGCTTGACTGACTCAAGACCCCACTGTCTTTTATTCCTCCAGAGAATTTCAGTACTCCAAAAGGAAGGCAGCCCACATAGCAAACTTGTGAGTCCCATGGGGTTTTAAGCTGCCTGGTAGGATCAGAATGAAAAGTGGGTAGAACTCCCTCTTTATACTTGGATTTTTTTTTATGAGTTGGGAAGCTAAAGGTTACTCTGTTAATTAAATGGGGGGAGACGGGGTTGTTGGAGGATCAGTGGTAAAGTGACTCCAATTAAACCTTTAATGAGTATATTAAACCAAGTAAATCACACGCCCTTTTTTCCCCTTTGGGGACATAAGCTTCCCTTGGTGAGCCAATCATCAGTCTACTTGGTTGTCGGGGAAGCTAGTAATACAGTGAGTTTATTCTGCAAGTGTAAAAAGCTGAATTCTATGTGAGGGTTTAAATAAAGAGAAAGAAAACTCATTTTCTCTTCAATCATGAATATTTTGCTAAATGTGACTTCCAGATTTAACAAACCAAGAAAACTACATTAGGCATTGCCATTCCTGATCTTTAAGTACCAGAACTTTGTTTTCTTTGAAATTTCTAATTAGTTAAAAACTCCTGGTCTTGTTCTTGGGTGGTGGGTAGAATCTTAAAGCTAGCCCTTCTGACATTGCTTTGTTTTAAAATAGCCCTTAACTATGTGAAGGGGCCTTGGCCAGACTGGAAGGAGGAGTGATCTGGCATGTGGGGATGAGGGTGGGAGTGGGGAGTAGTCTCTTCTTTAAATGAAATGGTCAGGGCCATTAGCAGCATGATTCCAAGACTGGTCTGTGTGATCTTTTATTCATTTATTTAGCACACTTTCCCAGAGTTCCTATGTTGCTCCAGGCTCCATGTCTCAGAATTTACTTTGCTATTTCATTAATTTTTTCCCCCAAAAACATATGCCGGTTAAACTAGACCCCCATTCTATTTTTTTCCTCCACCAGGATTATCACTGGGGCTCTGTGTCATATCTCCCATCTCTCTCCCTCTCTCTCTCTCAGACAGAAATAGGGAGGGAGAGAAAGAGAGGCTTTGAAGCTTCCTCTCTCCCGCTTCCCCCACCACACACACAGGTAGGGATCAGGGGCTTGAACCTGGGTCAGCATACATGGTAATGTGTGTGCTCTGCTTGGTGTACTACCACCTGTCAGTCAAAGTTCAGGGCGCCAGTATGCCGGGCTAGCTTCGTGGTGGGAGACGGACGATCAGGGACACATGGCTGAGTGGAGAAGCAGTATTTCTTTATTCAGGAATGAACGGTTCAAAAAACTAATCTAATCTAATCACAATCCAATTCTGCACTGCCTCTCTCTCCTCCAGCGGAAGAGTCAGGAACCCAGGAAGTACATAGGATAGGGGGCGGGGAGAAGCAAGAAGGGAGCTGAAAGGCAAGGACTAAACCAAAATCTCCCGGAGGCAGGGGGGAGTGAGACCAAACCAATGTAACAGAATGGCCATGTAAATAGACCACAACATCAAGCAGTGTAACAGAAGGGATCCCAGAAGCAGAACTAGAAGCGTACCAACAACCACCTGATCCCCATTCTCTTAACTGTATTTTTATTAAGTTCTGACATATGGCTGTGCCAGTGATTTAACCTGGGTCCCTAGGCATGCAAATTCAGTGCACTTAACATGCTGAGCTGTTTTTTTGGTTCCAAATTCCATTATAAAAATGAAGAAACTAAGACTCAGAAGTCAAGGTAACATATATGTTGCAGAGCAGATTTAAATCTACACCTAACTGACTCCAAAGTTTGGGCTGGAATTAGAGGAAAGTAAGAGAGTAGTTTAGGTTGGGTTGGGGCTCAGTATTCAGTAGGGAGGGATGGAATTTCTGGAGCCAGACTATAAGCTGGGAGTTTCTCTGATAATTTCTTTAGGACCTTTGACTATAGGAGATCATAGTACCTGGGCATCCTCTGTGGAGTTGTTTCCCTACTTCCCCACCCATCATCTGCCCTGTTTCAGGGGGTCCTGACAGAAAGGAGGCCTTCCCAAGAGCTACAGAACAAGTAGGGGATAATCTTCACATTAATATAAAGTTGGTAAATGTTTTATTTCAGACAACTGATCTCCCCAAATGTGGATCCTTTCTTCCCTTTCAGCTTCTAGTATGAAACCTCATTCTGATTCCCCATTGGTCTCTCTCTATCCCCTTTGTCCCAGATTTGTATATTCAGAACACACTTAACAAACGTTAAGCATATTGGCACTTTATAAAAATTAATAACATCAATCCTTATAACAACTTATAATATTCAGAGTGGCAGCTCTCTCTCTTGTTGAGAGTTGTTGAACTTTGGTGTCAAATTGCTTTGTAAGATATGGCAAGTTGTCATTTAACTAGTAGCCCTTTGTTCCCCAGCTGGCATTTGTTTTCCCAGGCCCAGTGTTTGTGGCTCTTTCATAGAGCCCCACACCCGCCCCCACTCCTGCCTGGCTTGAGCAGAGTGCAGGTACATAGCACATTGTCCTTAAAGTTCTGTGCTGTGATTGTCAGAGTATACATGTAGCCCTAGGAAGATAACGGGAGCACAGGGTCCAGTCTGGAAGTTTTGTTGTGTTCAAGGATTAACAATAAAAATTCCAAGTAGTTAAGTTCAAACCTAAAGTAACTTAAAATCCATTACATTTAGCCCCGGAGACCCTGAAGATGCTCATTATAATCTCCTATAGTTCTTGGCAAAATTCCCTGTTCCTTACATTTCACATCTCCTGTCAACCATACTCTCTAACCCAAATGCCAAATATTACTAAAGTGAAAGGGCTTTCTCTCTCTTTGTCCTCATCACATTTTGTCTATTCCTTTTATATATCTGTGAAACCCTTATTCTCAAGACTCTGATTTAATTCCAGGATCAAAATTGTTAGCAGTGAAAGGCATTAGGAGGATTACAAAAAGCCACTTGACATCAAATCCTCCTTCAGTTGGTCTGAAATAGAAGTGAGCCTGTGCTGCTGGCCCAGGAGGGAACATTCCCATACCAAATGAAGTCTCCATCTCATCTTGTCTCTTTTTGTTTTAAATAAATAAATAATAAATAAATAATTTGATAGAGACAAATTGAGTGAAAGGTGGAGGTAGAGGAGAGAGACAGAAAGACACTTTCAGCACTGCTTTACTGCTCAAGAAGCTTCCCTCTATAGGTGGAGACTGGGAGCTGGAGCCTGGGTCCTTGTGAATTGAAACGTGTGTTCAACCATGCGTGCCACTGCCCAGCCCCTTATCCTGTCTCTTACTGTTTTTCTCTGATTATTTAGCACAGTGTATCTCAACTGTCTAGAGTCACCTAGAGGGCTTGTTCAACCCCCACCCCTAGAGTATCTGGATCATCAAGGCTGGTGAAACCCAAGGAATCTGAATTTTAACAAGTCTCAGGTGATGATGAATATCTACTTTGAAATTCACTGCTTTGATAGCAAAACTACTTCAGTCCTGGCCCTCCTTGTCAATTCATTTGAACTCCTGAGGCAATTGAAATCTGTTCTCTTATGTGACATCTAAAGAGCATTCTAGTAGCCAGTATGCATTTTTCTACTTACACACCATTAATAACATTTGAAGTCTTTCCCCACATGTATTTAGGGTCTTTTTCCTTTATCATAGACTCCAGAGACAGAGAAGACCAGGAGAGGGTTGTAAAGAAGGGTAAGAAGAGGACCAAAGACAGGACTTACTCTAGAGCACAGTCACACTGTTGATTCTGCCTTTTGGCATATCTTCATTCTGTTAAGCATATTCAGTGAGTACTTCATTTACAGCATTACTACCAGAAATGTAAATGTGAGGAAACTGGGCCTTAGAGAGGTGTTGTCTGTCCAAGACCGGGTTTGGAAAGAAGACCTGGTGTCTACTCTAAAACTTTCTTCTGATTTTTGAACAATTGGAATCAATGCTTGCAATCAACCAATCTATCATGCTGTCTCTCAGTTTATTGACGTTTATTGAGTGCCTCCTCTGGGGACAGTGCATATTAGGGACTGAGGCTCAGCAGTGGAGAAGACCAACATTACAAGATAATGATGATCCCTTATTTAGGCTCATAAGATAAAATAGTCCAGTGAAAAGAATGTTGTCCAAGCTAAAACTTAGCCAAGGATGACTGCAGGTGTTTTTAAGAGTTGAGAATCATGGAAAAGGCATTCTAATAAAAATCCAGAGTATGGAAAGTCTTGATGGCAGGAAAGTAATAGCATATTTAGGGAACTGAAATAACTGTGAGTCTGAGCAAAATACACTAAGGGGAGAAAAACTTAGATGAAATTGGAGAAGAAGACAGCAGTCAAATCAGCAAAAAGTTGAATAACCATTTGAAGTCATTGAAAGGTTTGTTGTTGGGGGTGGTGTGATCAGATTCTCATCTACTATGTGACTGAAGAGTCAGTGAGGCAGGGCAACTGGTTAGGAAGCTGTGTTGGGGGGTTAAGTAGGAAGACAGTTATAGACTGACCACAGCTAGTGGCTGTAAGGAGTGAGAACATATGAGACTGACTGGTGGCTCACCTGGTAGAGCACACATGCTACCAATCATGAGGAACTGGGTTCGAGTCCCAGGCCATCACATAGAGTACCTGCATGGGAAAGTGTTCAAATTGTTTTAAATATTTAAAAATATTGTTTCTTCTCTGTAATGTAGTGTCTCTCCTTTGTCCCGTTTTCCAATCTTTGTTTCTCTTTGTCTCTCATCCTATAGAGGAAAGTAAAGATGACCATAGGGAGCAATGGAGTCATGGAGCTCTAGCAATAATAACCCTGGTGACAAAAAAGGGGGTGATTCAGCAAGGGCTGAATTTGACACTTAAAGGGAGAAAAGAGAGGGGAGAGGCCCAAGGCATCACCCAGTCATATTTTGCACATAGAGGGAGATCAGGCAGTACCTATAAACCTGAACACATGTGATGGTGGATAATTGATTATCTTGAGTGCTGAGAACTGAACCCTGGAAGTCTAGGGGTGAGTGACTCTGGGGGAGGGGGTGGCTGTCACAGTGTTGGAGTACCACCCCTCTACTTTTATAGCCCCTCTACAAGATACTGACCTCTTCTGAAGTTCTCTGTCATCTTTATTATTGAAAGGTTGTCTGACAATGATTTGCTCTTTAGAAAACATGCGGTCTGTAGAGAAAAGAACACTTTCAGGGAAGACTCATCAGAAACGCTAGGGATCCGTCATGAGCCAGTTAGAAAGCGCACCTGATACGGGTGAATCTCAGGAATGAAGTTCTCAGGGAATGTGGCCAGAGCTTGCTTCCAGCTGTTTTCTCCACCAGAATAACTGAGAAAGGAGATCAGTGAAGCAGTTGTCTGGACAATCCGTTCCACACTTGTTGATATGATAAAGGGACCACAGCAGACAAACCTCCAAGATCTGGTTCAGAGTTCTATGAGAAGAAATGGAGAATGATAGAAATGATTATTCCAATTGTTTTTAGAATTTATGAGGATCTATAGTCTGTTGATTAAATATGTCTAATATTGCTAGTAATAGATGAATTGAGAATGACAGCAGTGGGATAGACCCTTTTTTTTTTTCTTCTCATAATTGAGGTCCCAGAGAGGTCTGTAGAAGAAGAGACACTTGCCTGGACTGAGGGTTTTTTGAGAGCAGGAGTTGTTTCCAATTCATATCTATAATCCTAGAAGCTAGTATAGGTACTGAGAGAATGGATATCCAGTAAATGCTTACTGGTTTAAAAGATAGATGGAGAGCTACATGGTTTCTTGGTTGGATCCTTGAGTGAATGGATGGTTGGACATTCTTCATTTACAAGAAATAGTGAACAATAAACTGTCTGCACGGCACACTTTTTCATTTCAGTGACCAAACTTTAACCTCTATCCCCTCTTAGTCTTGCTGAATCTTTGTCCACTCCAATAGCTCAGAAGTCACAAAGATTTACTTCAGTTAGCATTTGAATTGCCAGATGATTGTGACTCAATTTCCTCTTGGAATTCAGCAGGGATCTTCCACTTGTTTATCCATTTAGAAAGTAAACCTCATGCATTTAGACACAAGCAATTCATTATATTAATATGGAAAGAATATCAGGGATCATATATAACATATATTAATCTTTATTAATCAATTAATATATGTAACATATTAATTATATATAACATATATTAATCTGGAAAGAACATTAGGGATTATATAGCTAAATATCTTCTTAGAAGTAGAGAATGAGTGAATAAAGGGTCATTATAAATGCAATGTAGGGACATTGGACCTGAATTTTGTCTTTGCTATTCAATTGGTAAGTTATGTAAGCCCTGGAGAATAATTTCATCCTCACATACCTTTACCAGCTTTCTGTGAAGGTCAAATGAATGATCAAGGGCTTGTGAAGGAGCCTTGTAAAGATCAGTGACAATTCTTTGCTAGTGACAGCAAGTTAGTAGTCAGGGAGCAGGCATTAAGGCTAGCTTACGAATCTGCATGCAGGTACTGCCTAGCACAGTACATTGTCTCCCCCATGTTACAGTCTGTAGGCCTGTGAAGTTTGGGTAAAACAAAAGTATGGGTGACTTATGCATAAACCACAAGGACTAAAACAGGTTTTGCCTTTTTATCTCACAGGCTGCTGGTGAGGCTGGAAATCGGTGCACTGTTTTGGAAACTTGCCAATATGCAAGAAACCCAATCATGTACATACATTCTCTGACTTAGAGTTTCCTTATCTGTAATACAAAACATTAAGCCAGCACCATAGAGTTGCTATAAGGCTGAAAAAGATATGACTAAACCATAGACCCAAAGTTGGTTGGTCTCTGAACCTAGAGGAGGCAACACATAGAATGTGAGGCAAAGGAAGTCGGGCAGTAGCGCAGCGGGTTAAGCGCAGGTGAGGATACATAAGATCGGGCATCAGGTGGTACTGCAGCAGGTTAATTGCATGTGGCACAAAGTGCAAGGACTGGAGTAAGGATCCCAGTTCAAGCCCCGGCTCCCCACCTACAGGGGGTCGTTTCACTGGTGGTGGAGCAGGTCTTCAGGTGTCTGTCTTTCTCTCCCCCTCACTGTCTCCCTCGTCTTCTCTGTCCTATCCAACAACAGCAATGACAACAATAATAAAAACAATAAGGGAAACAAGGGTAACAACACAGGCAACAAAACAGGAAAAATTGGCCTCCAGGAGCAGGGGATTCATCAGCACTAACCTGGAGGCAAAAAACAACAACAACAACAACAAAAAAAACATACAATCAGGAATTCTCCTAAATTCCAGGTTCAATTCCCTGTCCCACCATAAGCCAGAGCTCAGGGATTTAATGCACTTGGTAAAACAAAGAAACTATGATTCGGAAGCCTTAAGTAAGTTGCATAGTTCTCAACTAGTTTAGAATTAAAACAATGATCATTCAAATGGGTCTACCTGTTATTAAGATGAAATGCCAAGACTCAAACTTGGGCTTCTCTGACTTAAGTAAGTGAATCAATGAATGTTAGGTGGGAAGAAGGAAGTTAAGAAAAAAAAAAACAGAAAAAGAGTGACTAGGGATTTTTTAAGTCTTCCTTGCAATTGGATTTGTATAATTGAAAACGTCTATAAAATTTAGATGGAAAAGAGTTCTGCCAATATTGTCCTCTAAGTATTTGGTAGTTTCTGGTCTAACATCCAATTCCTTGATCCATTTAGAATGAACCAGTGGTAATGTATCAAATTAAAAATCTTCTATGCATTGGGGCCAGGTGGTGGTACACCTGGTTAAGCATACATATTACAGTGTACAAGGACTCAGGTTTTAGCCCCTGGTCCCTACCTGTAAGGGGAAAGCTTCATGAGTAGTGATGCAGTGCTTGCAGGTGTCTCACTGTCTCTCCCCCTATCTCCCCTTCTCTTTTCAATTTCTCTCTATCTCTATCCAATAATAAATAAAATATTTAAAAAGTTTCTATACAGCAAAATAAATCACCTCCCAAACAGAGACTCCTTACAGAATGGGAGAAAATCTTTACATGCCATACATCAGAAAGAAGGCTAATAATAAAAATATATAAAGAGCTCAGCAAACTCAGCAAGAAGAATTGATAAGTGAAGATGTCCACAGACACATCATGCAATTCCTTTAGGACCAGGCCTTTTCTATTTAATCTCCTGCATTGCTGCTGCCATTGGGGGCTCAACTAGTCTCCAAACTTGTAATTTCTGGCCAGTGTATAGAAGGCCAAAGGGCAGGTCTCTCCTTTGTGATGACTCCAGAAGATTATATAAATGGGCTTTTGGCTGGAGAGTCCTGCTGGCTGTCCAGCTCTCACCCACCCCACCAGCCCAAACGGCCCAGCTGTGCCCCATTGAGGTGGCATCAGGGTCTCTGCTTCCTCTAACAGTGACCCCTAACTGCTCTCCAGGGCACTGAAGGTTTCTTCTTTTGGCCAGAAACCCAGTTCACTGATGCACTGGATCACTCACAAGGTTTCTTATAGTCACTGGTGCTTTCACCACTGGAAGGGCCAGCCTAGTGGAGATGGGGATAAAGCCCACCAGAGAAGTCCTGTAGGCACCATGCTACTGGGCCAAGGACTTACAGAACCAAGACACAGTGGGCAGCTCTCAGAGGACAGGACACAGGGCTCCAAGCAGAAAGGCCTGGGAAACAAGCCTGGCTCTGTCACTTTGCCTCCCATTCTTTTTTTTTTTATTATTATTCATTTTCCCTTTTGTTGCCCTTGTTGTCTTTTTATTGTTGTTGTAGTTATTATTGTTGTTATTGATGTCGTCATTAGGACAGAGAGAAATGGAATGAGTATTTACTATGTGTCAGACTGAACTAGAGCAATAAGATACACAGTCTGACACATAGTAAATACTCATTCACATTTTAAGGTGGAATATGAGCAATTTCCCTTGTGTAGTTGCCACATAAAATGTCCAAATTGGGGAGCCGGGCGGTAGCGCAAGGGTTAAGTGCAGGTTTTGCAAATCGCAAGGTCCGCAATGGATCCTGGTTTGAGCCTCCGCTCCCCATCTGCAGGGGAGTCACTTCACAAGTGGTGAAGCAGGTCTGCAGGTGTCTTTCTCTCCCCTTCTCTGTCTTCTCCTCCTCTCTCCATTTCTCTGTCCTATCTAACAATGATAACATCAATAAAAACAATAACTACAACAACAATAAAAAACAACGAGGGCAACAAAAGGGAAAATAAATAAATTTTAAAAATGTCCAAATAAGGGTGAGAAGATAGCTCATATCGTTGAATGCACAGTTTACCATGTGCAAGGGGCTGGGCTGAAGCCCTTGGGAACACCTGCATGCAGGAAGTTTTGTGAGGATAGTGCTGTGGTTTTGCTCCTTCTCTCTCTTCCTCTCTTTCTCCCTCTCTGTCTGCCAGCCTTTAGAGAGAGAGAGAGAGAATCTGCGAGGAGCAGAGGAATTGTGCAGGTGCAAAGCACCAACAATGACCCTGGTGACAGTAAATAAATAAAAATTAAGAAATTAAAATTCTAAGATAAATTTTATTTGACAAAGACAGTATTTACCTCAGAAAACAATTTTTATTTACTTCCCCTTTTTCTTTTTTATCATTTATTGATTTAATAATTATCAACAAGAACAAAAGATGAGAGGAGTACAATTCCATACAGTTTTCACCACCAAAGTTTCATACATACCCTATCCCCTCTACTGGAAGCTTTCCTATTCTTTATTTTATTTTATTTTACCTTATTTTATTTTATTTTATTTATAAAAAGGAAACACTGAAAGAAACATAGGATAAGAGGGGTACAACTCCACACAGTTCCCACCACCAGAACTCCATATCCCCTCCCATCCCCTGATAGCTTTCCTATTCTTTATCCCTCTGGGAGTATGGACCCAAGGTAATTGTGGGATGCAGAAGGTTGAAGGTCTGGCTTCTGTAACTGCTTCCCCACTGAACATGGGCGTTGACAGGTCGATCCATACTCCCAGCCTGCCTCTCTCTTTCCCTAGTGTGGAAGGGCTCTGGGGAAGTGGAGCTCTAGGACAAATTGGTGGGGTTGTCTGTCCAGGGAAGTCTGGTTGGTATCATGCTAGCATCTGGAACCAGGTGGCTGAAAAGAGAGTTAGCATATAAAGCCAAACAAGTTGTTGACTAATCATGAACCTAAAGACTGGAGTAGTGCAGATGAAGAGTTGTGGGGGGGGTGTGTCTCTGTTTTGTAGATAGCTAGTAGGCATATGTTAGTTATATTCTCAAGGGTCTGTGGCTATACTAGTTTTTTTTTTCCCCCTAAGCCTGAAATCTGATATGCAGGTGGATCCAAGTTATTGTTTGGGGAGATGATGTCATGGCTGGAAAAAGGACGAGAAAGCTGGATCAGGGAAAAGAGTAGCTCCCAAATATGGGAAAGGTGTATAAATATCGTTGACTATAAACCCCATCGAATTGATGTGATCTGGGGCCCATATTCAGCTTAGGAGCCTATGTGACCTCTGCATCCCTGTAGATCTGAGCTCACATTCTGTGGTCATGAGTAGGAATATCAGGACCCATCATCCTTAGGTTTAGCATAGAGTTTGTTGTCCATCCTCCCTTCGGAGGATGGAACATTCTCTACTGTTGTTGATCCAAGTTGAGGGCATGGTCCTATGGGGGCCCACTAAGAGGTCTGTTTTGTTGTTCCTGATAGAGATGACTGGTAACAATGGAGAGAGGGATTTATTTGAGGTCTAGGCCCATCATGTCTGTTTGGGAATCTCAGGACTCCCTGACTAAGCCCCAGCTGATGGGGTGGACTGATAGTGACTAAAGAGTCATCGTTAAAGTATGCCAGTCTCTTGCTCTTATTCAGCTTTGCAGTCCTTGTTTTGATAAAGATAGCTTGGGAGTGACTGAAGGAAGTATAATAGGAAATAGGTGAGGAGGGTATCTAAGTCTAAGTAGACGCTATTTCATTATGAACTTCATACTGACTCACTGCAGACTATTATGTACTTTTTAAACCAGGACACTGCTCAGCTCTGGCCTATAGTGGTGCTAGGGTTTGAACCTGGAACCTCAGAGTTTCAAGTTCAAAAGCCTTTTCTTTTTTTTCTTTGCTTTCTTTCTTTCTTTCTTTCTGTCTGTCTGTCTGTCTGTTTGTCTGTCTTCCTTCCTTCCTTCCTTCCTTCCTCCCTCCCTTCCTACCTTCCTTCCTTCCTTTTTTCTGAATAACCATTATACTACCTTCTTAGCCTAAGAAAATGATCCTGTAGATTAAATGAGCTAATATGTATAAACTATCAGTAATAAGCATAATAATATAATATCAAGCAAGTAACAACTGGTGATTTTTCTGTTCTTGAATAATTTTTTTGTCCATTCATTCTTTCATTTATTCATTTTATAGTTGTTTCTTAGCTATAGGCTTTGTGGCAGAATCTTTACCAGGTACTGGGGATTCAGAAATGAATGAGACAGTTTTTTTTTCTTCTAGAACTTACTTTACAGGCAAAAGTTTGATATACTTTAAAAATATTCTCAAATAAAAAGAGGAAATTTTGAACTGAATTCTTGGTTTTGCTTTAATTGAGCAGATCATCTACACTGCAACACACAGCATGTTCTACTTAGCTCTTGGTATGCTACTATAAAGTCTTGTTGCATGAGGAACTGTGGCTCAGAGATGGAAGTGTTGTTGTCTGTCTAACATTCTCCATCTGTCTTACATGGCTAGCTCTAGGGAGCAAAGAGGACCTGGGTGGGGATGTGAGCAGAGAGAACTCACTGGTAGAAGTCAGTTTGGTCTAACTTGCAGGGTTTCCATCCTTGGTGTTACTTGGGAGTCTGCCAATAAGCTTGGGGTCAGGGGTGACTTCTGACAGGTTTCACTGTCTTGCCTGAGATGGGTCATTGTGGTTCAGGAACAACCAGCCATTACTCTAGGGGTGGAAAATTGACATGAGAGTCATTTCACAAACAGTGACTCTAACTCATCTGTCCAAAGATGGCATTCCATGGGGGTCACATAAAGCCACAGAGTCCCCAATTCCTATGAAAGGGGAGATCCAAAATAGAGTTCATGCTGCACAGTGATAAACTAATGCTCTTAGAATTTCAGCTATTCATTGTGTGAGCTACTTTAGCAGGGAAATTAGGCATGCAGAATTTCGAGTTCTGGCCTTATTCAATTTTTAATTATTTTTGTGTAATAAGCTATAAGCACATTAATATCAATGAGGTACTTTCTGCTGAGTGGCTAATATACATCATTAAGGAGCCATGGGTATTGTTTTCCCTATTATTTGTGTTGAATACAGATTACTGGTTCTTTAAGTATTATTTTTTGGTTCTTGGGAGGTGGGGCTGTGGGAAAGGAATTAAATTTTCCCAGAAGGCTTTGGCTGCAGTGTGGTCACAGACATTTATTTGAGCAATGGAAGTGTGACTCCCATCAAAGATGTGACGTCAAAAATTTAAGACTTTTTTATCCTAACGAGTGACCAAATGTAACTCTACAATTGAATAAATCACAGAATTTGGAATAAAATTACTTCAGTCTCTTATGAAAGAATATAAGCAAGGATTTCAAGTAAAAATATTTAGGTTGAACTGCATTAATTTTGATCTGCCCAAATATTGTGGGGCTGCAATTATTCATCATTCATCTTGTCATTCTACAATAATTGAACACCTAACTATACAAGATATTCTGTTAGGCATTGCCATATATATACATATGGAATTCATCCTTATGTCTGGGAGACAGCAATTCAATATGGAATATTTTAGTATAACTTATGTGATAAATGTTAGCATAAAGGTGCAAGTTAATAGTGGAAAGTTTCAGTCAAGAGATAATTCACAGAAGAGAGATTAGGTGATGACTTTGAACTAGCTCTTTAATGATGAATAGAATTTAGAGACATATAGAAGAGGAAAATCACTCTTGGAGAAGGGACCATTTAATCTATATCCAGCAAGTATGAGGATAGGGTCACCAGATCTGAGGAAATTAACAAGCGTGTTTTACCACTGAAATTATTTAACCTTGGCTTTCCCTTTCTTCAAGAATGTCTTTTCCTCTTTTCAACTGCATAGGTTCACTGTGCCACTTGGTTTCTTTTTCCTGTCCTCCAGGGTCAACATGCACTAATTCAATTTGCTTATTTTACAGATAAGAAAACTGAGACTAGAGAATTGAAAGGACATATAGTCAGTAACAGTCTTGACTAGATTCCCTAAATTCCCTGTGGTTCAGTCTTCTGGGCATTGTGTGTGTGTGTGTGTGTGTGTGTGTGTGTGTGTGTGTGTGTGTGTGTATGTGTATTTCTGATTCAACATATCATAATTTAGGGATTCCAAAATATTCTCTTAGCAATAGGAAGACACTTTAACTTTCCCTAACTTCTAAGTTTGGAGTTAGGGATGATTCTGAATAGTGGAGACTTTTTCAGAAAACCCTGGGGGCTGGGTTAAGTGCACCTGTGCAAGGACCCATATAAGGATCCAGCTTCCAGCCCTCGGCTCCCCACCTGCAGAGGGGTCGCTTCACAAGTGGTGAAGCAGGTCTACAGGTGTCTATCTTTCTCTCCTCCTCTTTGTCTTCCCCTCCTTTCTCAATTTCTCTTTGTCCTATCCAACAACAACAACAACAACAAAATGGGAAAAAGATGGCTGCCAGGAGCAGTACATTGGTAGTGCAAGCACAGAGCCCTAGAGAAAAACCTTCTGGGTTTCAGTCCATGTTAGGTCTGAGTTCTTTTTTTGTATTATAGTGGATACAGTATAAAACTGTTTCAAAATCAAATATCAAGTCCTTTTTTGTTTAATTAAGGACATTAAAGGATCCTAGGTCTCTAATTTTCAACAACAGTTTTCATGAGTCTTTACTGCTGATGTCCACTCCCCAAAACATCTACCAAAAGTCATTGTTCAGAGCCCCAGGTGAGACTTTTTTGGCCTACCTGTTGTCTTTTTTTTCTTTAATAACAGGAAGCTATAGAGAACTCAGTAGCTTTTGAGAAGGTTTTGGTATGCCAAAATAGGTGGATTGAAGTTTCACGTTTTCAGAAACATGCACTGTGTTGACAACTCCAGCTCAGTGGTTTTCAGCAGTGGTGAAAAGAAACATGTCTTTGGGTTTGAAGATATTCAGGAGTATGTGTGTTTTTCTACAAATTTTACAGACTTTGCATCATCTCTTTTCAAATTTTTCAAATGATTTATGTATTTTATAAGAGAGTGAAGACCAGAGCATTGCTTTGGTCATATAGAGTGCCAGGAACTGAACTTGGGGCCTCAGGTTAGCAAATATTTTCTACCTGCTGATCCACCTCCTGGCTGCTTCCAGTGGCTTCTATTTAATTTTGAAAGTCTTATTTATTTATTTACTTATTTATTTATTTATTTTAATGAATGAGACATACAGAAAAGTAAGAAAGACCAGAGCACTGCTTATCTCTGGCTTGTGGTGATGCTGGGGATTGAACATGGGACCTCAGAGCCTTAGGCATGAAAGTCTTATATAAACATTACACTGTTTCCCCACCCCCCTGTGGCTTTTTAACAGTGTTCAGAGCATTTCATGTAACCATTTTTCATCATAGGCCTAGACAGAAAGAATTGTTTCTTCCCCAAAGAAGTGCTCAAGTGGTTTACAGGGACAATTTTAGGTGCTGCTGGCATGCCCCGAGTCACTCAGCTTCCCCAGGCCATTTGATGACTTTCTTCCTCATCATTCTTCCCTGGGTATTTTTGTCATCACAAACTGATACTCCATGAAGGACTCCATGAGGAATTTAATCAGGACTGCTCCTTGGTGACAGAAAAATTAGTCACTTTCCTATTTTAATCTCTGGATTCCAAAAATATCTCCTTGTCAATGATAAAAAATGTATACTCACAAGTGGTTCTATAAGTGAGGAGAGTCAGTAAAAGGCTTGAGTCTCTGAAGATGGATTTGCCAAGAAAGGGACATGATGTGAAGTGTGGCAGGAGGAAACTGAGGAGGTTCTAAGCAGTGAAAACCTTTTCGTCTCAGAGCACACTTGCCTTATCATTTTTTATTTTCTAGTGCATTGACTCCTCCCTTAAGTGTTATATTAAGAAGAAAACCCATGTTTCTGTTGAGATCCTCTTTGAGCTCTGCACTACCAAATTGTCCATCATGATGATTTATGTAGAGCAAATGTCTGTCGTGCTTTTGCCTCTAATTAGAGGGAACGATGGTATTTGAGGAATTCATCACTGCTGTTTCCTTTACTCAGAGCAGCCACTTAAGACTGGTCTTGGCACCTCTGTCACTAGAGAAGGGGATTAAAGAAAATCACAAATTAAATCCATGGCACAGAGTCCTGCTAGAGTGTGACTGAAACTTCACAGCAAGTGACCACAATACCCTGAGTTTCCAGATTTTTTTTCACTCACTCATCCTAAATGAGCTATATCAAGACAAGTCTCTTCTTCAGACTGATTCAAGCAGCAGCCTCTTTACACACTTTCTCCTGTATATATCTTGTCAAAAAGAAAAGAAAAGGTAAAAAAAAGAAGAACACCTTAATTGACATTATTTTGTGCTGAATCTGTTTCCTCCCGTATATAACATGCATGATAATACTCTCAGGCTCATTCTAGGGAAGAAATGAAGGAACACATACGAATCTCTACTTGACTGCCAGTGAAAGATGAACTTGTAACAGTCCTGGATTTTCTCTTTCCATCCTGCTTCTTCCCTTTCTCTTTCTCTTTTAATATAAAATAGAAGATTATGTGCAACCAATGTGACCTGGAGCTCAGCTTCCCCAGAGACACACCTTACTAGGGAAAGAGAGAGGCAGACTGGGAGTATGGACCGACCCGTCAACGCCCATGTTCAGCGGGGAAGCAATTACAGAAGCCAGACCTTCCACCTTCTGCAACCCTCAATGACCCTGGGTCCATGCTCCCAGAGGGATAGAGAGTGGGAAAGCTATCAGGGGGGTGGGGTGGGATATGGAGATTGGGTGGTGGGAATTGTGTGGAGTTGTACCCCTCCTACCCTATGGTTTTGTTAATTAATCCTTTCTTAAATAAAAAATTTAAAAAAAGAAGATTATGTGCAGATAGGATTACTGATAAAACCTTTTATTTTTAACCAGAAGCTGTCTCATTGTGAAGAACAACAAGATCAAGTTAAAAGTCAAAGCCTTTGAGAAATGTGATATAAAGTCAGATGGTTTCTGGTCTGTGGCACAAAGAACTATTTCTATTTAATTTTTTGGAAGAAGAACTGCAGTTTTCTACAACCAGGTCACTGTGTGGTTACCTGGGCTTTAAATATTTGTCACTCTAATATGTGAGAAATGACATATCAATGTAATTTAATTTGGGTTTTTAAAATTATGAATGGAGCTGAGATTTTTTTCTATATTTAAGAAGCTCCCCGTGTGCCCAGGAGGCAGTGTAACACATAGAGACTCTCATGTATGAGGTCCTGGGGTCTTTTCATGCATTGCATATGCCACAGTGGTATTCTGGTTCTTTCTCTTTTCTCTCTCATATAAATAACCAAATCTTCAAAAATAACTGCTTATATTTTATTATTGTAAATTTTTGGTTCAAATAATCACTGGGTTATTTCTTATTGAGTTGTTGAGATTTTGCTTGATTTCTTTAAGTCTCTATATTAGAGAAATTATTTCTTCATCTCTTTCAAGAAAATTCTAGCCTCAGGATCTTGAGTGCAGCTCAGTATAGTAAGGTACATGGAGGTAAAAATAAACTGAGAGAGAACTTTCTGTCAGTATGATTACAGAGTCAGGGAACTCAAAACTGGATACCCCTATAAGAGAAATTGTCTAGAGAGAAAAGGGAAGGGGAAAATTCTGAATGGAATTCCATCCTTTTCCATCCATTGTGCAAGAACACAAACCCTTCTATTAAACCTTTCTGGAATACTCACTCCATACTACAAACATCCAGAATCTATTATCTCCCTTATTGGCCTCTAGACAGCTCTTTGGACCATGGGTTGTCACCTGTTATTATGAGACTTTAACCAAGATTCAAACACAACAGAAACACCTCCTTCCATAGACTATTATACCTGCATAGCTTTTTTTTCTGCCTTAAATTTAAATTTATTTTGGATATAGACATAGAGAAATTAAGAGGGGAGAGGGAGATAGAAGAGGAGAGTCTGCAGCACTGTCTCACCTCCCATGAAGCTTCCCCACTATAGGTGGAAACTGGGGTCTTGAACGTGGGTCTTTGTACACTATAATGTGTACACTTGACCTGGTGCTTCACCACCAGGCCTGCTATCTTTCTTATTTTAACTTTATTAAAGGTATCATAAATATGCAGGCAAAGGAGCATCTCACTTCTTATGGGAAGGGAAGCTGCCATCAGCCAGCTTCACTGGCTGCCTCTTGTGCCCAGTGGGCTGATGATGCCAGGGATAAATAACTCATCCCTTTAAGCCATGCTGACTTGGTGCTGGTGAAAGCCTGAAGCAGAAAACTGCACAGTAGGCTGTTGCTTCCTAGAACAAGGAGGTCAGCAGTCATTTTTTTTTCTTTTAGCTATTTTCTGTGTTTAATGATTGCTGGAGGTGGAGTGTACCCATCAGCTACAACTCATCTCAGGAGGAGGCCTGGGAAATTGTGCAAGCTATGCATCTTGATATTCTGAAAAATAAGACCGACCACCAAGCAGCAAAGTCAGAGGAAAGGGTGACTTCATGATTTTCAGGTCTTGCTTTTGTTTTAGAAATCACTGTTTCAACAAACTTTTACCTGAAACTCAAATTGTGACATGGATTTTCTGACCATTGGGTGGATGGGCCTGTTGCAGACCCCAAGACTTCTGGTCTGTTTTCTTCTTTTCATGGTTCTGATAGGACACTGAGGAACCTTTGGAATTTCCAGGGCAGAGATAAAAATCATGGCGTCAGAAGACAGAAATCGGACCAAGAGTGAACATGCAGAACTGGGACCTTGAGCAGAATCTACTAAGATGAATTCCAAGAGACTGAGATTTAATAATGTGTAGGATGGAGAGTGATGGTTTACTAGAAGCTGTTGAAAAGGAAACTTTGGAGTTTTCAGTTTAGTGCAATTAGTAAGCATTAGTAAACCTAAATTTTTGAATGTGGTCAAAGGCAAGCCAGGATAGGTTTACCTTGCTAAAGCCCTTAAAGACTTCCTTCTGTAAAATCTGCTACTCATAATATGTGGTCCACCCTTATTATTTTGTTTACTGTTCAGGGGAAGGCATTTGTGTTAATCTGAAGGTTGATCATTGGTGAGAAGTCACAGATGAGGAGCTTCTAAATCTTTACACAGCCAGTTTAATAGAGATGAAGTGAAAAATACCAAGTGGTTTCCCTGTGCAAGTTCTGTGTTTAAGTCAAAGGATAGTTTGGGAAAAGACAACAATTCTATACACTCATGGAGTGGGCTGGGAAAGGTCAAGAGGCATCATGGACATGGGAAGTTATAAGCCAGGACTAAGTAGTTGCTAAAAATATGAAGGAAAAGGTAAGACTACCAGCTCCTGGAATTTCAGTTTCCATGGGATGTTTACGAACAGGAGTCTGCTCAGTGTCACAATTCTGGAAATTATGCTGGATGGAGGAGAGAGGGTTTTAGGGCAGATAGAAGACAAAGGTAAGTGTTGAGCCTTTAATTCTGTTTCGAAATGCCTGAAGGACCAGTATACAGAGATGAGACCACATTTGGAAGGAGACTCTGAAGGGCAGATATGAGACTAAAGGATGGAGTTGTCAGGAGGTCATTTCAGCTTTGTACTTGCAGTGTCCTTCAACACTAGAGTGCACTGCCTCATTAAGGGGTGAGCTCCCAGTCAATGAGGGCATGCAAGCAAACAGCTTAGAGGCTCCATGTAGAGTGCTTTACTGGGGACTTCTTCATATGATGAGACAATATCAAGGCAAAGCCCAAGAACCTCACACATCTGAGGTGGCTGGATTCTTTATTTGTGGTTTTGTTTTGTTTTAAGAAAGAAAAAAAAAGGTCTAGTCTTGCTACCCTGCCTAAAGGGAGAAGTTAGAACTTGTTGACTGCTGCTTTTTAAAACTGAGTTTGAGAGCAGGCAAAAGCAAATCTATTTTCAGAGTAGCAAGTGCCAGCAAAATTCATATCAGAGCCACCATCTGCTCAATTGAAAGGCTGTGGTATGGACCAAGCATTTTATGAGTTGGCAGCTTGCTTGCTTGTTGAAAGACTTTAGTTTCACAGGGACTTCCCCATGGGTCCTTGAATCTAATTGGGGCCTCATATTAATTCCCTGCATGACCATCATTGGCAAATTGCATTTCCTCCATCTCAAAGACAGATCATTGCTTTTAAAAAAAAACTCAAATTCTATCAAAATATTTAGGCAATCACATGCACAAATAAAACCTGTGTTAGAAAAGAATCTCAAAAGTAGAAATACTATAAAGTAGTTCTGCTGTTGTAACAGATAAAACTCTAAATCCCAATGGCTTAACACTGCTTATTTGAAAGTATTTTTATTTACCACTCAAGCTATGCCTCTGTTCCACATAAACATTCAAGGACCCAGGCTACTTCCCTCTCAGTGTCCTCCCATCACATTCATCATCTGGGACCTGCCCCATCCTTCATGCCACGGAACTCTTGCTGACATTATCGATCACTCTCCACATAATAATGCACTAGCTTTTTAGCATCAGGCCAAAACACAATGAAGTGAAAGCAGGAATATTCTGTAGTGAGTATGGGTACCAGTACTGGAGTTGGAGTTTGCTACTTTTCCCCTATCCCGTTAGTGAAAGCTAGATCCATGACTCTTCTTTGGAAGAAAGGGGACTGGAAAATATGCCAAAGAAGAGAAGAAAACATTGGTGAATACCAGTATTTTCCTAAAAGCAACAGAAGACATGAATTTCCATGTGTCTCAATAGATGAGCAATATGATTGTATTATTGAAATTAGAGTTATATGTCTAAATTTACCACAGTAGGTGATCAGTGGGTATTGGTGATATAGACATTAAAGATAGTAAAATATCTGGGCCTCTTTAGAGAGGAAGGTGTATTGGGGGTCATTTCTGTGCAAATTGGTGGTGGAGACACAAAAGAGTTTCGACAAGAATTAGCATGTCATAATAGCCAGTATTTTATTATTTATGATCAGAAAAAGATTCAGGAACTAGGAGAGAAAAGCAAGCAGTGAGTTTTATGGTGTAGTCTTGGGAAGAAAAAGTAGCTGAGTTCTCACTGGAAGCATGGAATCCAGAACCAAGGAGCAACTGCTTTCCTGGGCTTTACATGTGGATAGGTCTGTGGTGACTTACCCACGTGTAAACCCTTCTTCTTTAACTCATACAGAAAGCAAGTACTGTTTTAACGAGCCCTGAGGTGTTGTCCTGTACTGTGGAGACATATGACTGTAAGTTGGGAGATTCTTATAAATGAGCTTACTGATATCAAAAAGATAATCAGTTGTCATTTGAATTTTATATATTCATGGTCAAAGGAAGAATAAAAAAGAAGTTAAAGGTTAGGGAAGAATTTTCCAGTATTCTTTTCAATAAATAAATAATTCAAGTTCCCAAACTCTGTTTTAACTTGTTATGCTGATCCCTAGTTCTCCAAAATCTCGAAGGTGGAATGCAGAAATTGAGAATGTTACAGGGAAGGCAAGAGAATGTGATTTATTGGGAAAGTGGGGACATGTGATCAAGCATGATAAAGCACATGGTGGCCATTCATGAGATGAAACTGTTGTGATCAAGCCTCATTTAATTGGGATGTCCAAGAACTATAAGTTTCTTAGTACTTATGGAAATTGGGGGGGGGGTTGTTTCTAATTCTTGGAAACATGTCAATAGTTCACATTCACTTTCATTTACAAGCATATGTAGCAAATACACTGGATTTCTTGATAGTAGGATTTCAGTGTCTTGGGTCATCCTTGTATATATTACTACTAGCAAGGTCGGCTTTATGAAAAAGTGTTCATTGTACAAGGTTGTTTCTGGTAGCATTGCACGCTGTGTGGCTCATCTCTTTTAACCCCCTTTCCTTCTGTCCTCTCATTTCCACTGCACTCTCGTTTTCCAGCAAAATTAACTCTGGGAAATATTGGGGACATAAATATTAGGAACATAATGGAGAGTAAATTTCTTCTTTAGGCAGTTGAAAATCACAAATGGGTAATATACCAAATGTCTGTTAGTGAGTTATTGTATTTCATCAACTTTCAAATGTATTGGTTGTAAAATTCACTGATTTTATGTGCTACTCAGAAGAAAAATGACTGCCAATTAAACAATGACTCAAACTATTCTTCACTGTATTCAGAATGTTTATCCTTATTGGAGAGTTCTCACATTTAATTAGACATGGCATTCCATTATGTCACTTGTGGGTATGCAAATAAAGGAAACAGGCAAATTAAATCATATATGGTATTCTTAGAATGTTGACACTTAGAACCTGGAGTTTCTGAATCACTTTTTGAATTACTGATGTGAGCTTTCCTATACAAATTTATATTCTGTCAATGCCACTGTTAGCATTAGTAACTCAGTGTTTCTGAAATGAATTCTTAAAACAATGGAAAACATTGTTGATATACCCTTGTAGTTATAGTAATTGGGCCTACTTTTGACTCTCACTTTAGTTGATTTCTGACACACTGCTATGTCATCTCTTGACGTACAATCACTTGATTCTTAGGATTAAAATAGTCTGTCATAATATAGTCACAGTATGACTGTGTCTTAATGTGTATGGGCTATTTCATTAATCATTATAATAATTCTATGAGATAGGAACTATTATGATCCCATTTTACAGATGAGAAAACTGAGGATTCCTGAGGTTAAGTACTTCCCAACCTGCTGATAGCCTCTGTGCTAATGTTGATACTGTTTAATCTCTGAGTTATATTAATATATGTATTGTCATCATGGGGCTTTTCTGATCCAGGGCAACTTTTTCCGGGGGGGGAGGTAAAGATACCACAGCACCAAAGCTTCCCACACTACTGTGGGGACTGGGTTCAAACCCAGCCTGCACTGGTAATACAGATAGTGAAGCAGGCAACCTCTTAGGGAAACTATACTGGCAGCCCCGCGTTAGTATATTTTAAAGATTTACTTTGTTTATTTCATAAAATAAATAGATAGACAGATAGACAGAGGTTGGAGGATCACTACAGGAGTTTTGATGGCAGAGATTGAACCTGGGGCCTCAGGTATGCAAGTCCTCTGGTCTGCCCATTAGGAGATTTCCTGGCCATATGTTAGTATTGTTGACATCACTAACTACTCTTCCCACAGTTATGTCAATTATGATGTGTGGAAAGTCAGGAGGCAAAGGGAAACACAAGTTCTTATTTTGCAGACTTGAATTCAAATTAAGTTTCTATTATCTATCAACTATTTGATTCTGAGGAAGGTATTCCTTTTTTTTTTTTGAATCTCTTTTCCTGGACATAGAAATGGCTGTGATAATATGGATCTCACAGAGAGATTGTGAAACTTGCATGGGATAATCTGTGTAAGGATCAGTGTTTAATTCCTGTCCCCACATGTGCTCTTTTACCTGTTTAATCTTGAACCATCCACACACTGTATGACCAAGGGATCCATGTTTGTGAATGAATGCTGTGATAAATGTAATTTCCTACGTAACTGAGGGTTAATTAGAAATCCTCCTTTGTTCCAACCCTTGTTAAAAACCCTTAGAAAATGTCAGAATCCATTTTTCATACAAGTGGGGAGCATGATTTAATCTTTGATCAATTCTGAACATCAGTCCTCATTACCCAAGCCTGCAGGTATAGTTCAGAATGATGTAGGATGTAGAAAATCACATGCAAATTGGTTAAAGAAATTAATTCCAAACATGAATGGTTTTTAAAAAGTAATTTACCTTTTGCTCAGTTCTTCAGTGAAATGCCTTTATATTTGAAGTTATGTAATTGAATGCATGATATCAGAGGTGTTCTGTACTTATATGCAATTGTCACTTGAGTGTTGGTTCAAATCACTCAGAAGCCAGGAGATGGCTCAGTGTACAGTGAACTCACCACATGTGAAGCCCTGGGTTCAGTCCCTACCATCACATGGAAGGATCATGAATATCACCAAGAAACCTCTGGGTAGCATAGCAGTGATTTGGCCACTCTTTCCTCTCAAAAAACATATATACTGAAAATTGATCCAGTGGTGATGCAGTATGTCTAAAGCACTGGATTCATTCCCTAGCACCACATAAAAAAAATTAAAAGTTGAGAAATCACTCAGAACCTACCATGTGCCAGTCAAGGACTGGTGTACTAGAGAGATAGACATGGTTGCTTTCTGCACGAACCTACAATCAAGTGAGGAAAACAGGCAGTTGGTAGGGGAAGTCCTGGAACCTGTGGGAAGCCATGGCAGGAATTCTGCCTAGTCTTGATTTGTAGACTGGTGAGGGTCATGATGGTGACAGTCAGGAATAGGAAGACATTTTTGAGGAAGTGATGCTTAAGCCAAAAATTGCAGGACAAAAGGGAAGTAGGGCAGAGAAAATGGTTTTCTATGTAGGAGACTCAGTCTGTTGCAAGAGCATATCTATACTGTACAAGGTGAGGGGACCAGGGTTGCTAGGACATAGAGTAGGAAATGGTGGAGGGAGAAGAGCCAGGCTTTGATTTAAGGGAGTCTTGTACAGCTCTAGTTGTTCATTCTTATTTCTTTCATTGGTCATTTATTTGGCACTGTGTTTCTTGGGACACTAAATGTGTTAAGCACTGGGTATGTTCAATGAACAGATATGGCTTTTGACCTCAAGGCTTATATAATCAGAGGGGAATACAGTATAATCAAGCATGGTATGGAGTGGTATATAGAGACTGATTACCAAAAAAGAAGCAGTATCTTGACTTCAGCAGATAAAGAGTTAGGGAAAACTCTACGTGGGACAGAGAAGATCATATGAATTGTGCCTCATGTGTAACCCATACCTTTCCTATTAAACACGGGACCCTGAGAGCTCAGCCCAAACATCTCCTGGTATCAAGTAGGCATTCATTGAATATCTGACAGTTTACCAGTGAGTAGGTAGATGGCTTAGCCTTCCCCATTCAACAGCTATTCAAGTCATTTTATTCTTGTCTGTGCTGTACCTGCTAATACCTCTGACCCATTGACAATGCAGACCAATTCTCCCATAGAGCTTTCTGGAAATCAGTGCAGGAAAAATGCAACTTGAACTGTGCTGCCATGGAATTTGTAGTGGAATGACAGAGATAGACATTTGATAACTAACCATACAAATAACTGTGTAAAATGGTGACAAATAACATAAAGATACATAGGGTGATATAAGAAAATGGAAGGGTGGCCTAAAGGTTTTCTTAGAAAGAGATGTTTGCACCAAGTCTTGTGGGGTAAAGATAGGTGGGAAGATCATCTCAGACAGAGGGAGAAGCAGATGCAGGTTCAGATGCAGAGAACACAAGACAGGGAGGAATAGGGTATGCTAAGGGGCATCACGGAGTACCAGAGTGACTGGGCCCTAGGGACTGGCTGGATAGTCAATCAGGTACATTATAAATTTTAACCGTTAGTCTAAGAATGTTGAGAACCACTGAAAGGTTTTATTTTATTTTATTTTATTTTTTGCCTCCAGGGTTATTGCTGGGGCTCGGTGCCTGCACCACGAATCCACTGCTCCTGGAGGCCACTTTTTCACTTTTGTTACCCTGTTTTTTTAATCATTGTTGTGGTTATTATTATTGTTATTGATGTCATTGTTGTTGGATAGGACAGAGAGAAATGGAGAGAGGAGGGGAAGACAGAGAGGGGGAGAGAAAGATAGACACCTGCAGACCTGCTTCACCGCCTATGAAGCGATTCCCCTGTGGGTGGGGAGCCAGGGGCTCAAACCAGGATCCTTACGCTAGTCCTTGCGCTTTGCACCACCCATGCTTAACCCGCTGTGCTACTGCCCGACCCACCACTGAAAGGTTTTAAACAGGAAATAGAGATGATCAATCACACTAGATGGTATTAGGCACAGGCATTGGAGGTGAGTAGAAAGGATATGTGCGCATGTGCATGCACACACAAATGGAGACCCAACACTGTGTGCAGACAGCCTCAAGAGAATGAACTGAGCTCTGACTAAGGACTTAAGTGATTCCACATTGTCTCCTTCTACTCCTTCTGAAATGGCCTACCTCTCTGTAAAGCATTAAGCCCACACTAGAAAGTGGGTTAGTACTTGGTATTTACTTTTTAACCAATTTTGTGAAACAGCAGGCACAGTGCTCCCCTTAAGGTTGTTATTCTCAGGGAAACAACAAATAATGTGCTTTCACCAGAGCCCATTTTCTCCCTTGGTTTTACATGGGGTGTGGTGGGGAGATGGGAGACTGGGAGGTCTAAAGTTGTGTAGATTGGAATGCCCCTCCCATCAGCAATTGGCTTGAAAGCTAGTATTAACACGTGTTCAGCTTGGCTAAGAGCTCCCCTTGGACACTGAACCTGGTCCTTATCGCTTCCCCATTAATAATGAGCTATTAAATCACATAGCTCATGCCATTTGCAGAGATAGCGATGTGCTGGCCTAATTGTGGCAGCCCTGATGCCCCATCATCTTAATCCTCCTCCTAATGGCTTAGCAGGGGGAGCAGGCTTACTTGGAATAGCAGGCTTGAGCCTGCCTCTCCTCCTTGCAAGAATCTTTCAGAAGCAAGGTGTGCCAGGACTGAAACTGATGGAGGTCCACAGAATGAGGACACTGGGGAGGGGGAGCCTTCCAGACTTCAGGCCTGTGCCCTCTGCCTCCCCACACCCCAGAGACCCTGTCAGGAATGCTAATGGGTTGAGTCTAGAGAGCTGGCTTGAGTTTCCCCCCTTTTCTCTCACTTCTGAGCATTTCAAGCCAGTCTCCTCCTCCCTCTGATCTGGGTTTTGTTGGCAGAACAGGTAAGTTCCTAACTTCTTGGGATTACACCAGCTGACAAATAAGAATAATTATGTCTGCAGGTTTGGAATCCCTCACAAATAAAGGTGAAAAGATTTGCCCCAGAGTTCACTTTCTCCAGAATAACCCCTGTACTCACAGTGGGTGTGGCTAGAAAGCATATGTGTTTCTCCCTGTGAGAAAGTAGTCCTTCTCTGCTGATGCTGAGAGAGTCTAGGTTATAGGGGGATAGTCAGAATTAGAGACCAAGGCAGGGGTGGTCTGCAGAAGCCCACAGAGATGCTGGGTTATGCTCCAAGTTTTTGTCCTAATACCCACCATCTGGCTGTGTGAACTTTTAGATAAATGGCCTTTTAATTGCCTTGTCACCAGAGTCCACATTAAAAAGAGAGAGAGAGATTTATCTATAAGAAATAATGGAGACAGAGAGAGAGAGAAGAGAGGAGCGTAGAGGAGAAGAGAGGAGAGGGAGGGAGGGAGGGAGGAAGGGAAGGAGGGGGAGAGAACACCAGTTCTGGGGCTAGAACTTGAGACTTCATACTTGAGAGTTCATCTCTTTCTCCAGTGTACCACTTCCTAGGAGTATGACAAATTTTTTAAAATGGGTGTGACATGGATCATATAAAAATACATTTTCAGTGTCTCATCCCCCTACCATCATGAGCATGACCCATTTCATTCAACAACAAAAAAAACTAAACCCATGTATTACTCTGATGTTTGGATTACACCAAAGGTAGAAGGGTGGTCCCCTGTGGGGTAAGATTTCAGTTGTGCCTTTTCCCAAAGAGGTCTTTATACCCTCCCATCAAACTTCATGTTTGCATCTAACTTGAGAGGGAGGCTGGATAATGTAGAAAGAACACAAGTCAGGGCCAGGGGGTGGCACACCTGATTGAATGCACATATTACAGTGTGCAAGGACCAGGTTGGAGTATCTGCTCCCCATCTGCAGGGGGAAAGTTTTGCAAGTGGTGAAACAGGGCTGCAGGTGTCTCTGTTTCTCTCCCTCTCTATCTCCCTCTCCCCCACTTCTCTATTTCTGGTTGTCTCTATCCAATAAATAAAGATAATCAAAACATTTTTAAAGGGGGGCTGGACAGTGGCTCAGTGGGTTAAGTGTACATGGTGTGAAGCACAAGGACTGGCATAAGGATCCCAGTTTGAGCCCCCAGCTCCCCACCTGCTGGGGGGTCCCTTCACAGGTGGTGAAGCAGGTCTGCAGTTGTCTGTCTTTCTCACCCCCTCTCTGTCTTCCTCTCCTCTCTTGATTTCTCTCTGTCCTATCCAACAACAACGACAGCAGTAACAAAAATAGGAACAACAACAACAACAATAAATAACAAGGGCAACAAAAGGGGGAAAAAAAAGCCTCCAGGAGCAGTGAATTCATATTGCAGGCACCAAGTCCCAGTGAAAACCCTTGATGCAAAAAAAAAAAAAAAAAATATAAAAAAAAAAAAAAGAACACAAGGCTTGGGCTCTCCAGTGGGCTCACACCATCTCTGTCTGCATGCACTGCCACCTCTCTGTCCTGCTGCCCTCGTGGCAGCACCTTTGCTGGACTCTCCAGGCTGAATCCCTGCACCAGCATGACCTCTGTGTCCTCACTAGTTGAGTTGCTCTTCTCCAGTGAGCTCAAACTTAATGTCATATTGCAGGATATGATTTCAGGTATCCTCACTGCTCAGTGGGTTGAATAAAGCAACACAAAGCACAGGAAGTCAGCTTTCTATAGGCTTGCACCAGAAGAAAAGAAGAAGCCTGTGTGAGTGGGCCAGGTCCTCACCCTATTCCCTCCCCACCAAAGAACACTGTGAGCTAATTTATTCTGGCTAATCTTTGGGAGAAAGATCCAAATGCTGAGTGAAGTTCTGTCACATAATCTCTTAAGTCTCATGGCAGTTTGTGGTGACCTGGTGGCCAACACTGCACATCTCATTGTGTCCTTTTGCCCCCTTTTCTGCCTCATCTTTGTGTTTTCCTCAATTTCACCACTCTGATCTATGGTTACACTTCCCAAATAGTGTCTGCACTTGACTCTTGCTGCTGACGTCCTGCTTTCCAGAAGACATGAGTAAGACTTGATTTGGCAATCAGTCCTGCCACTCACCAGTTGTGTGAAGTTGTACTAATTCATATATATATATATATATATATATATATATATATATATATACACACACACACACATATATATATACATATATATATACATATATATATTATTGGATATAGACAGAGAAATTGAGAGATGGAGGAAGAGATAGAGAGGAAGAAAGATAGAAATGGCACCTGCAGCCCTGCTTCACCACTTGTGAAGCTTTCCCCCTGCTGGTGGGGGCCAGGGGCTTAAACTAGGGTCCTTGCACACTGTAATGTGAGCATTTAACCAGGTGCACCACTCCCTGGTCCCTACAAATTCTCTATAGCTCCTGAAATGTCTGTTTTCTGGAAAACAAGGACAATAATACCTATCTTTTAATGTCAAGTAGCTATGATGTATAAAAGTTTTCAGCACTGAGCCTGGTGTATACGATCAGTTAAGGACGACTCCTTTTATTAATCTCTATTATTACTGCTGTCCTTGCTGTTTGTGACAGAAATGTTTAGCTGTCAACAAAGATCAGTGTATCCCTTCCACAATGAAGAGATGTTGTCCTACCCACCCAGAGGCTTCATGCCTCAGATTTCCTTGTAACCAGGGAAAGCCATGTGCCTACAGTCTGGCCAATAGTATGTGGGAAGAATGAGGTAATGTCTCTTCCAGGCCTGACTCAGAACATGTTCTTGCTGCAGCTTAACCATGGGCTGAAGATAGCAGAGTACCCATCAGCCTGGAGCCCTGGATGCCCACAGAGACCTCTGTCCCCTCTAACAACTATTGAACTTTTTATGAACCCTAGATGAGTTTTTTTTTACAAGAGCACTGCTCAGCTCTGGCTTATAGTAGTACTGGGTATTGAACCTGGGGCCTTTGGTGCCTTAGGCACAAAAGCTTTTTGCATCACCGTTATGCTATCTCCTCAGCACCCTAGATGAATTCTTCCAATGTTGAGCTACCAAGAATTTGAACTTTATCTGTTCTGTCCCTTAGTATTACCTTAGTAATTGCACTACTATTGTTCTATAATTTATTCTTATTCTACTTTGGCCTTCTCTAGGAAGTCCTATGGAAACTTTTATAGGGACTAAGCATGCGAGTGAGAACACTAAGAGTGAGAGTGTTTGGGTGTCACTACCAGCACGTGTCACTTTGCTAGTTACATGGTTTCTGTGCTAAATAAATTTATATAAAATGGATCAGATGGGTAGTATGAGAATTGGATAAGGACTGTACCTGGCACAGAATGAGTTGAGTATAAATTCATTACAATCACATCACCATCATCTCCACTACCACCAGAATCCTCTTTGAAACAGTTGTCAGTGAATATTTGACACTGAATGAGTGGGGAGTGGAATTGTGGTCTGGCCCTGGGGTTAAAAAGGACACAAATGGAGTTGGGCAGAAGTGCAGCTTGTTAAGCGCATGTGGCGCAAGGACTGGTGTAAAGATCCTGGTTCGAGCCTCCGGCTCCCCACCTGCAGGGGAGTCACTTCATAGGCGGTGAAGCAGGTCTGCAGGTGTCTGTCTTTCTCTCCCCCTCTCTGTCTTCCCCATCTTTCTCGATTTCTCTCTGTCCTATCCAACAACAACAACAACAACATCAATAACAACAACAATAACTACAACAATAAAACAAGGACAACAAAAGGGAATAAATGAATAAATATTTTTTTAAAAGGGACACAAAGAAGATTCAGAATATGGTGCCCAGATTTGAGGATTGACACTCAAGGGGTGGGACATGAGGTAATGAAGTTCTGAATATAGAGATGGTCCATTTCACTGGTTGATGCAGGGCAGGCTGTAGCTTCTGGAGTCTAGCTTCAGTCCTACTGACCAGCAAGCAATAGAAGGGCACCTGTGAACTGACCACACAGCACTGGCTACACAGCACTGTGGAGGCTGCAGAAAAGAAGGGGGTAAACAGGTGGGGGACCTAAGTGCTCTGCTGTACCCAGCACCACCCTAAGCTGGTGATGTCTGTTCTTGTTTCACCTTTACCATCAACTTGGTGAAATTGCTATGATTTACACTTTACAAATGAAGAAGCTGATACACAGGACTCAACAGAACTTGCCCAGAATTACACAGAAAATTGGGAGTCAGGCAGTAGTACAGCGGGTTAAGCGCACGTGGCGCAAAGCGCAAGGACCGGCATAAGGATCCTGGTTCGAGCCCCTGGCTCCCCACCTGCAGGTGAGTTGCTTCACAAGCGGTGAAGCAGGTCTGCAGGTGTCTATCTTTCTCTCCCCCTCTCCGTCTCCCCCCCTCCATTTCTCTCTGTCCTATCCTACAACAACAACATCAATAACAGCAACAACAATCACTACAACAATAAAGCAACAAGGGCAACAAAATAAAATAAATAAATAAATAAAATAATTACACAGAAAATTGTAAATCCAAGGACTGAATCTTATCTGAACTCTTCAGAAGTTCATTTGAACCAACAGCCATTCCCCAAAGCAAATTCAACAGAATTTCAAGATATAGCTGGAGAAAGCAAGGAATATCTGTTGATTGGTCCTTGTTGACCTGACATTGTGGCTTTTGGCTAGTCTGTGTATTGCCTCTGAGTCTGTAAGGAAAAACAAAAGGGGAAAAGTGATGGAGGCAATCACATGTGCCAAGTACCAGAGTCAATTCTTTGAATAGAGCAACCAACTCATAGTCTTTCAAGTAATTTATAAGATAGGGATTGTTGTGAAAATTGAGCAAAAAGAGAGATTAAATGACTTGTCCCAGATGTCTGTGGCATGCTAGATTCCTGAGTATGTGTGTCAACAATGTTTTTGTACATAAAGTCCCAAGTCATACCCTCACAGCATTAGATGTGCTCAAGATTTCTTCTAGCCATTAATTTACTCCTTGCTTCTGTAGAATTTCTTTCTTTTTTTTCTTTTTTTTTCTTTTTTTCCTCCTCCAGGGTTATTGCTGGGCTTGGTGCCTGCACCATGAATCCACCGCTCCTGGAGGCCATTTTTCCCCCCCTTTTGTTGCCCTTGTTGTAGCTTCGTTGTGGTTATTATTATTGCCCTTGTTGACGCAATTCATTGTTGGATAGGACAGAGAGAAATGGAGAGAGGAGGGGAAGACAGAGAGGGG
Source organism: Erinaceus europaeus (assembly GCF_950295315.1). Taxonomy (NCBI): domain Eukaryota; kingdom Metazoa; phylum Chordata; class Mammalia; order Eulipotyphla; family Erinaceidae; genus Erinaceus; species Erinaceus europaeus. Next base: position 72,870,216 of record NC_080178.1, on the reverse strand, counting down.
GAGAGAAAGACAGACACCTGCAGACCTGCTTCACTGCCTGTGAAGCGACTCCCCTGCAGGTGGGGAGCCGGGGGCTCGAACCGGGATCCTTACGCCGGTCCCTGCGCTTTGCGCCACATGCGCTTAACCCACTGCGCCACCGCCCGACCCCCTCTGTAGAATTTCTTAAGAAGCAATGCAAGTAAAATTGCAACTTGAATATCTAAGCTCTGTATCCATCTACCTGCTCATTCCCTGGCTAAGATAGTGAAAATGAGGGGTTGGGCGATGGCGCACCTGGTAAAGTGCACATAGATAATGGAAATGAGATCAAGTAGCCCCATTTCATCATAGCATCAGAGGCTTTAATTTTCCTGGTGGAAATTCTTTGTTCCTCCTTGTACTTCTACACATCATAGCTAGGGACTCCTAGATTCTTCAACATTTTAAGTGTGGGGAGGAGCAATTTCGATGCTCTTTTTGCATCCTTTCTTCCTTTCCTTCCTGTTATTCTAGCGTGGATTTTGTGTTATTAACAAATGTCCACTGAACACAGAGAACAAGGCCAGGGACTGGTTGTGTTTAAATAAAAGTTGACAGAACTCAGGGTTTATCTGCTTCAGTGGACAGCTCTCCAGGGGATGGAATTTTTGGACATGTGGAAGGAGTTTTCTGCCTTTTAATGAGCTGCTTGCAGCCTGCCAGGTGATGGGGGGGGGGTAGCGACTGCCTTAGGGGTTTGATAACTAGAGTGAAGGCTGCATCTCAGACACAGCACCTCCTGCCAGAGTCATCATTAATGCATATGATCAGACTGTTGAACTGCTGGAGGCTTTTTGGCATTTTGGATGTAGATGTCTACAGACTGGAGGTCCTACAACTCCCAAACCTTGATTTTGTGGACAACTGTGGGTAACAGATGTTGATAAATCCAGTGTCTGGTCAAGAGAGATATCTAGTGTCAACCTGTCCCCTCAAGTGCTTTGAGCATCCTTCAAGCATCTGTGATTCAATTTCCCACCAAGGAGAGGGGATCAATAGTGTGAAAAAGAACATAGCAGGAACCAGCAAGGTTATGATGTTGCCAGTTAGAGTAGAAAGGAACATTTTCTCTTCAGAACCTGGAAAGTTTTGTACCCACTCATCCAGTCTGGGATACTGAGACCCACTGTGTCCCAGGAGGCCTGTGATGTCCAGGAAAACCTGTGGCAAAAGGTTGGCTCCCTTCCAGTCTTGACCTGAAAGTTGTTTCAGACAGAAATACCCAGAAAGTCTGGAGGTACCTTTCCAGTTTACTCATGGCTTCCCCAAAATTGAATATGTTGGTTCAAGTCTTAATGATAGATGTTTCATCTAACTGCTCCATTGAACTGAATGACCACTGACACTTCATGGTTTTCAAACACTTTCATTAGCCCTCATTCCAGCAAGTTATATGAATGTTTGAGGGGAGAGATGGGGGAGGTCCAGAGAGACTCGGCTTTAGAATCTGGTAGAGAAAATTCAAATTCCAGTTCTACCACTTCCTGACTGAGGTACAGAGCAAAAGTGCTTAATCTCAGCCTTATCTTTAAAGTGAATTTGGTAATTCCTTTTTATTTGTCTTGAATTTGGTAGATTCTATTCATAGATGTTTATGGAAAGATCAAATGAAATGATACACTTATTATTTTATTTTATATTTTTTGCTAGCAGAGTTATGATATATTTAAAGCACTCTGTTTAAGGCTTAACTCAGCATTTAGTTAGATACTGTTTGTTATCGTTATCAGTAATTCTTACAATACAGGTATCTATAAGGTAGTGGTCTATGATTCATTGGAAATATTAAAAATGTTAAACATCCCTAATTTGGATATAAGCATGGCTCATGATCAGAGGTTGTATCTTATTTAATTATTTATTTTTACCAGAGCATTGCTGGGCTCTGGCTTATGGTAGTATGGGGGGTTAAACCTGAGAACTTGGAGCCTCAGGCATGAGAGTCTGTTTGCATAACCATTATACTGTCTCACCTACCCAGTATCTCCTTTAATTTATTAGCGTTAAGTCACAAAAGGTCAATTTCCAGACTAAATCATAACTTAGGTCAATTTGCTCAACTCTCTTAGGGAGAGAGTGCTTATTCTCCTTCTTCTCCTTCCTATCCTTTATGTTCCATAAACTTATCCTTTTGCAGGGTTCCTGCAGTGATAAATGAGATGTGTAACATGATTCAGAACACAGAAGTGAAAACAATCCCATCTTCCCTCTCTTTGTTCTAAGCTAACATCCTAGATTAGCTAAGTCAGAGCTGTTGTCATTACAAGTGGTAAAAATGGCTAAAGGCAATAGGTATGACCAAGAGTCTACTTCAGTACCCTATCAAGTCTGGCTGTCTCATTTTGCATAGCTTAATATCTAAGCAATGTCCTCAGAAGTGATAGCCATCTCTCTTTCCAGAGAAGCAGGTGACAAGGGAATATCAGAACACCTCGGTAGATGACAATAACAACAAAAACAAAATAACCACCACTCAGTCCAAGCCTATTTTATATTAAGATCCTGGTGTGTGCTTATCATCAGAAAGCTACTGGCTGGGGCCGGGTGATGGCACACATGATTGAGTGCACATATCACAATGCACAAGGAGCTGGGTTTGAGCCCCCCGTCCCCACCTGTAGAGAGAAAGCTTCATGGGTGGTGAAGCAGGGCTGCAGGTGTCTCTCTGTCTCTCTCCCTCTCTATCACCCCCTTTCCTCCTGATTTCTGGCTCTCTGTATCCAATAAATAGATAATAATTAAAAAAAGGAAAGCTACTGGAAAATTAGCTGAACAATTTGTTTTTGCGGATAATAATGTCTCGTGGACAGTGATGTTTCATGCTTTGAGTTAAAAGTATTAGTCATGTGAACTGGGGTAAGTGGTCTAACCTCTTTGATCCTCATCCTCATCATCTGAAAACGAGACAAAAATTCCACTTATATGAGGTCTGAGTGCAGTGCTGGATGTAGAGCACACTGCACATGGCCTGCCATATAGCGAGTGCTCAATGGATGCCATCTGCCTTCTCTTTTACTCACACAGTGATTAGTTGTATAAATAAAGCTTCCTTGGCAATGCAATTACAACCCGTGAAGGAGGAGAAAAGGGGAGCCACAAAGTCAATCCACTTCTCAGGAATGATGGCTAAGGAAACAGAGCTGTTTAGAATGCAGTTATTTATTTGTAAAATAAACCTCCCGGGATTGTGCACAGTGCGGGGTTATTTTTTCAAACTGTGAAATGCAATTTGTATAGCATGATCTATGGATTATTAAATTTATTTAGCCTGGAGCAAGCCTGAAATCGAGTGATTATTTTTATTTCTTCCCATTGCTTCCTTCTCAGTTATAGTCCCTGAGTCTGATAAGCCACTCCAGATTTCCCCAGTTTGCAGAGTTGCACCAGCCAGGCAGACTCAATATTGAAGGTAGACACATGCATGGCTTTGTTCACAGTGATATAAACAGAGTATTGGAGACTTTAAAAAAGTATTTATAAAATGGAAATATTGACAAGACCATAGGATAAGAGCGGTACAATTCCATAAAATTCCCACTGCCAGAGCTCTGTATTCCATCCCCTCCCTTGAAACCTTTCCCATTCTTTATCCCGCGGGGTGGGGTGGGGGGGGGACTCTTGTAACACTGCCCATGAGGTTTCTGAGGAATGTGGGGGTCTGGTTTGATATGTAGGCATTGAGAAGTATTACCCACAGGCAAAATGTCTTGATACTTGCCTAAAGGGGTGGGCTGTCAGCTTAGGGAACAAGATTTGCTGCTGACACAACCTCCATCTTTCCAGGAAGGGCTTGCCACTTCCTTCTTCTAGCGTTTGCCCTTCTTCCGTAGCCAGTCAACAGCGTCAGGTTGAGCCTGATGTAAAGTTTCGAGACCTCCTTTGAATCTGGAGAGGTGGCAGTCGTTGACTATGTGGGTCATAGTCTGTCTGTAGCCGCAGGGGCAGTTCAGGTCGTCTCTGGCTCCCCAGCGATGGAACATAGCAGCGCACCGGCCATGGCCCGTTCAATAAGACTGACCATCATTTCTTCCTTTTCCCTCCCCCTCCTCTTTTTTTTTTTTTTTTCCAGAGCTAGGGCCTAGCACATGCATTATTTCACAGTTCTCACTCTGGTTTTTAAGTCAGACACAGAGACAGAGAGACCAGAAAGAAGGAGAAACCTCATGCTTCCAAGTTTCCTCCTGTTCCATGGTACCTCCCAGGAGGTGCCAGGGCTCAAACCTGTGTTAGCTACATGGCAAGGCACATACTCTACCTGCTGAGCCTCTCCAGGCCTTTTCTTGTCTTTGAGGACACAGGTAGAATTGAGGTGACGCGTGTGGAGTTGGGATTTGGAAAGGAGTATTTTTGTGGACACCTTGTTAGCACAGATGATTTTCAGGCTTGCCTTCTCCACCAGGCTGTTTGGTCCTAGAGGGCAGGGATAGACCACAGCAGTGCCTTCTGTGTCCCTAAGGCCTGGCACAGAGTTTGGCACTAACTAAATAGCTGTGTTGAGTAAATACCCATGGGCTCTAGTGACCTGTCTTCTTTTTGTAACCTCTAGCATCTTGACAAATCTTTTAAGATTTGTGTCTTAATTCTGCTATGAGGAGAACTAACCAGACAGCCATAACTGAGTCTTCTAGAAGAAACCTTATTTGCTTTTCTAGGGGAAAGCATAATAGGAAGTATATGGACCTGAATAATATCACTTTCAACTACACTCTGACATCACAAAGAGGGTAGCTGCTTAGCCTTTGGAATGGGAGACAGAACTTCTATGATAACCATGAGGGTCTGACCTGGGTATTTAGAAGTCCACTTACTGGCCTACCATGGGGCTATAGGAGTGAGTGAAATGTGGTATATATGATTTTTTAAAAATCCTCTTCTGAGACATGCTGCCAGTCACCCAGAAGCTAATTGCCCTGCCAGCACGTGATGATTTGACTCCTTGCTAGTGGAGGGTTGCTTGTAATCAGCAGCATTCAGAGCTGCACTGTCACCTAATTTCCCTCCCGTTTCATTCCCCCTCTTTATCAGTGTCTAAAGATCAGCTCCTCTGAGTCATGGAGCACTGAAGGAAAACCATTTGGCAGCAAGAAAATGACCTGGTCCATCATTTTCTCTCCAGAATCGGCCCAGGCAAATTGCTAGTCCTAAGCCCCAAAGCCATTTGTTATTCCTGTAACATAAGCAGAAAAAAACTTTCCTAATCCATTAATGGCTTATTCAAAGCAGCACATAATTCAGAACCGTTGCTATTTCCCAGCTGACAGAAATGCCCTGTTAATGAAAATATCTGAAACCACACATTCATCGTTTCATTTTGACTTTTGAATTAATGTCTGGTCTCCTGAGTTTTGAATTAACAAGATTTGCCTGCATAACCTATGCAATTCCATCATTCACAAGGAAACCCTTGATTTGAGGCAGGAACATGGTTGTACACAATTGTCATCAAGTGACTTTGATCCTCTTCTTTCAAGAACAGGCTTGTGGGGTCAGGTGGTGCTGCACCTGGTAGAGCATACATATTACCATCTGCAAGGGCCCAGGTTCAAGGCCCTGGTCTCTACCTACCTATAGGGGAGGACTTCATGAGCACTGAAGCAGTGCTGTAGGTGTGTCTTTTTCTCTTCCTCTCTACCTCACTGTTCCTCCTCAATTTCTCTCTATTTTTATCCAAAAAGGAAGAAAGAGAAAAAAAAAATGGCTGCCTGGAGCTGTGGATTCATTGTATAGCACCAAGCCTCAGGGATAACTCTGATGTCATATACATACATATATTGTAAAAACAAAAGTCTCTCTTGAATTGATTTGGAAGGCTACTTTTTGGTTTGAGGATTTTATAAATAATTAATTTTTTATTATCTTTATTTATTTATTGTATAGAGACAGCCAAAAATTGAGAGGGAATAGGGTGATAGAGAGGGAGAGAAACAGAGAAACACCTGCAACACTGCTTCAGCACTTGCAAAACCTTCCCACTACAGGTGGGGTCTGGAGGCTCGAACCCAGTTCCTTGCACATTGTAACATGTGCACTCAATTAGGTGCACCACCACCTGGCCCAGTTTGGAAATTTAAAAAAAAAATTCTTTATGGGGGATTAATGGTTTACAGTTGACAATAAAATACAATAGTTTGTACACGTGTAACATTTCTCAGTTTTCCACATAACAATTCAACCCCCACTAGGTCTTCCTCTGCCATCATGTTCCAGGACCTGACCCCCCCACCCCAAAGTCTTTTACTTTGTTGCAATGCACCAACTCCAGTCCAAGTTCTGCTTTGTGTTTTCCCTTCTGATCTTGTTTTTCAACTTCTATGTGTGAGGTCACCCCATATTCACCCTTCTGTTTCTGATTTATCTCACTTAACATGATTCCTTCAAGCTCCATCCAAAATGAGGCGAAGAAGGTGAATTCGCCACGTTTAATAACTGAGTAGTATTCTGGTTTGGGATTTTATTACCCTTAATTAATTAATTTAATTAATTTATTTATTTTTGTTGAGTATTGTGATTTCTTTTTAAAAAATTTTTTAAAATTTTTTTATAAAAAGGAAACATTGACTAAACCATAGGATAAGAGGGGTACAACTCCACACATTTCACACCACCAGAACTCTATATCCCATCCCCTCCCCTGATAGCTTTCTTATTGTTTAACCCTGTGGGAGTATGGACCCAAGGTCATTCTGGGATGCAGAAGGCAGAAGGTCTGGCTTCTGTAATTGCTTCCTTGCTGAACATGGGTGTTGACAAGTCAATCCATAATTCCAGCCTGCCTCTCTCTTTCCCTAGTGGGAAAAGCAGAGCTCTGGGACACATTGGTGGGGTTGTCTGTCCAGGGAAGTCTGGTTGGTATCATACTAGCATCTGGAACTTGGTGGTTGAAAAGAGAGTTAACATACAAAGGCAAACAAATTGTTGACCAATCATGGACCTAAAGGCTGGAATAGTGCAGGTGAAGTTTGGGGGGGGGGGCTCCATTTTGTAGATAGCTAGTAGGCATATTTTAGTTATATTCCAAAGGGCCTGTGGCTATACTAGTTTTTTTTTTTTCTTTTTCTTTTTTCCTCTGAGCCTGAAATCTGATATTCAGGTGGATCTAAGTTATTTTTTGGGGACATGATGTCATGGCTGAAAAAAGGACATGATGTCATGGCTGTAAAGCTGGATCAGGGAAGAGAATAGCTCCCTAATATGGGAAAGGGGTATAAATATTGTTGACTGTAAACCCCATCGATTTGATGTGATCTGGGGCCCATATTCAGCTTAGGAGCCTATGTGACCTCTGCATCCCTCTAGATCTGAGCTCACATTCTGTGGTCATGATAAGGAACATTCCAAGCTGCCCCAATATCTACCCATCTTCCTCAGGTGTAACATAAAGTATGTTGTCCATCCTCCCTTTGGAGGATGGAACATTCTCTACCATTGTTGAACCAAGTTGAGGGAATGGTCCTGTGGGGGCCCACAAAGGTGTCTATTGTGTTGTTCCTGATAGGAATGGCCAGTAACAATGAGAGGGATTTGAGGTCTAGGCCCATAAAGTCTGTTTGGGAGTCTCAGGACTCCCAGATTAGGGCCCCAGCTGATGGGGTGGCATGATAGTGACTAAAGAGTCATTGTTAAAGTATGCCAGTCTCTTGCTCTTATTCAGCTTTTGCAGTCCTTGCTTTGCTAAGGTTAGCTTTGGAGTGAGTGAGAGAACTGTAATAGGAAGTAGGTGAGGAGGGTATCTAAGTCTAAGTAGACACTATTTCATTACGAACTTTATACTTACTACAGACTATTGTGTATTTTTGCTTTCAGGTATATATTTTGCCCTAAATTATGGATACATGTGAACATATGCTCTATCTCACGGGACCTGGTCTATATCTAGGTTTTGGGACTTTGTTAGGAAGTGAACCTCCTGGAATGGAATCAGAGAATACTATGAAAGGAAAGGTCTCACCTGGCTAATGATGGTGAAGGGTTAACATTCCTTATTCCGGTCCTTGCGCTTTGCATCATGTACGCCTAACCTGCTGGCTACTGCCTAACTCCCGAGGGTTGACATTCCATGTCTGAATTCTCTGGACACAGTCTGAAGTGAAGCTTGCTGAGGTGGTACTCGCTATGTTGATTAGGCTGGGATCGGAGATGCAATATCATTTGTTATAAACTGAGAAAAGCATGCAGGAAAGTGTGCCCCACCCTAGAGGTTCCAGGACTGGGGAAATATAGGCTCTGTAGAGGAAGCGGGAGGTTCCTGCTGTTTTAGGGTTTAAGGAGACAATAGATAGTTATTGCTATAATCACATTATTTGGAAATTGGGTTAACTTTGAAATATCACTTTGTTAGGATTTGCTGTATCATACACAACAGCACCATAATTTATGTCCTTTGACATTATTTGTATATAGTTGTGCCACCGTACCCTTAATTTATATGAGGAAAAAAAATTGATACTTCAGTCCAAATAATAACCTACCAAATTTTACTAAATAAAAAGGTTCTAATTTAATTTTTCTTCATATATATACATATATATTTATACATATATAAAATATATATACTTAGAGATATATATATACACATATATACATATATATATATATATATATATATATATATATATATATATTTAGAGAGAGAGAAAGACAGTAGCACCAAAGTTTCCCTCAATGCAGTGAGGACCAGGTTCAAACATGGCATAGCAGCACACCACCCAAACAAGCTATTTTGAACACATAGAAAGTTCTGTTTTAGATAGTGGGTCATTTGTATGTTAAATTTTAGCTCACCCAAACTTATTCTCTTAGAAGACAGAAGATGACCTCACTTTGTCATATCCCTACCCCTCCCTCCCTCTGGTTCCAGAACTAAATCTCAAAGCTGATCTTTACTGCCACCCCCTTCTCTTATTTCCCTGCTCTTCTTTCACTCCTGTCTTTTATATTTAAAGATATCTCCCAAGTAGCACAGAACATATTAACCTCACAGGGAAAAAAAAGTGTGTTTTCATCTGATAGGCTTATTGTCCATCTACACCTTTCCTCAAGTGATACACACTCTTTCATTGCTTTGCTGTCTCTCTTTATCCATTTACTCCTTCAAATAGGTGCTTGCTGAACACCTACTGTTAGTCAGCTTCAGGTTAGGTCCTCAGGAGACTGCAGTGGAATTCCTAGTGTGGAGGTGAAGAAAGATAAAGCACCCAATTATGCAAATTACCAAGCTAATTACAGGTGACTTGAGCACTACAGAGAAGGATGCTAGAAAGGAAGGTTTAGTGAGATTGGGCTGAGATCCCATAGTCTTCCCTGGCCTGAAGGTGTTTCAGTTGGGATGAACAGGCTGGAGAAAGGAAAGGAAAGGAAAGGAAAGGAAAGGGAAAGGGAAAGGGAAAGGGAAAGGGAAAGGGAAAGGGAAAGGGAAAGGGAAAGGGAAGGGAAAGGGAAAGGGAAAGGGAAAGGGAAAGGGAAAGGGAAAGGGAAAGGGAAAGGGAAAGGGAAAGGGAAAGGGAAAGGGAAAGGGAAAGGGAAAGGGAAGGGAAAGGGAAAGGGAGTGCGCTCAAGAGAATAGTCTTACAGCTTGTTCAGAGTCTATGTGGCAGTAAGTGTTAAGTAAAAGCAGGGAACTGAAGTAGAAGAGGCAGCAAGGGTCCAGAAGTTGATAAGAGCAGCTGCTGAGGGGAGGAAGGGTCATGCAGCCAGATCCTGCAAGCTAGAATGAAGTTCATTCATTGGGGAGGGTTAGGAAAGGATGTATCTTTCCCATATGTATCCCTGTGACTGTGGTATTATCTATTCCTTTATTACTACAGCTCACATCATTCTGTTACATACAGCACCTCTTCAACCAGTTCTGTTAGCTTAAAAGTGTGTGTGTTCATTTCCTTTCTATTCCTTTCATCTAATAGCCCTTCAAAAATTAGCCCAACCAAAGGCAAAATTAACAACTCACTTTAAAATATAACTGAAGATTAAATATAGTTACTGAGTGTGAGTGCAAGTGCCCTGCTAGGGCCTTAGATGCAGAGATGAATAAGGAAGGTGGAGTTCACTAGTTGAGGAAACGGACATAGAAAGGTCCTTACTGAAGGTCTCTGTGCTCACGGTGTCTTCCCAGAAGACAGCCCCTCTTGCTCAGTTTACTGCCTCAGCTCCCTCACCCCCACCCTGGCCTTCTTGAGAGGTACTCTTCTTTCTTTCATGGCCCTGTTCTTCCACTTTCATGATGACCGTGATAATGAACATGTAAATAGTGGTTTCCTTATGTATGACCTTTGCACATGTATGAACTTAGCACTTGAGACAAAGCTATGGTAAAGGTGCTTGTTTTCCTAATTTTGTAGGCATCAAGACTGTTGGCTGAAAATAATTACTGCTGTAATAAGAAAAGGCTAGAAGAGGAGCTTTCTCCTCAGAGCCAAAACTGGGGACTAGCCCAGGGAGAGTGCCAGAAAGATCTGGTCAGCTGCACCCTGTCTTCTGCTGTGTTATGGATTTTATATTCTTGTGAGAAGTAGGTTGTGTACAGTACAAATACCACATTAATTATTCTGTAACATACTGTGTGTTTTAGCAATAGATATTTGAAAATTTTCTAAATTTCTTGGTAAAGGTAAGTCCATTATATAAAGGAGTATTGTAAAGGAGTATGTAAAGGAGTCTATTATATACCTGTAGGGCATCAGATCTCTGAGGTCAGGTGTGGTCTGTATGTGAGGAGTGCAAGAACCAGGCTATCAAATCTTTATCTTAAAACATGGATTTTGTGGGAATCTGTTTGTGGCCAAATTTTCTGTTGCCTATCCCTCCATCAATAGCAATATCCTGTGGGATGTTGGACTAAAAAAATGGGTCTTCAGTGTAGCCTGCAGTCTACCACAGGGGATCTTCATAGTCAGACTGTTCTATATTAGCTGACTCTGGCCTTGGTAGCTTTTTTTCTGCACCCCAGACTGCTGATTTCTATTTATTTTCTTTCCTAAAACCAAGACACAGAAAAGTTAAGTAATTTGATCCAAACTCCACAAACTCAAAGCTACATGGTTGATAAGTGTGGATAATGTTGATAGTACATTGTCCATATTCAATGCTTCCCTGTTATGAATCAATCCCCTCTACATTGTAACAGCAAACACCATCTACATTTGTGCCTGCTAGAGCCCCAATACTTAGCTCTTGGCCTGACACATCATGGAATTCCAGATAAACACACAGAAACCAGTGAATGGTATTGCATCCTGTTGAGTGCACGCATTACCAAGCACAGGTACTCGGGTTTGAGCCCTCAGTCCTCATGTGCAGGAGGGATGCTTCATGAGCAGTGAAGCGGGTCTTTAGATGTTTTCCATCTCCCTCTTTACCTCTCCCTCCCCTCTCAGTTTCTTTCAGGTCCTATCAAACAAAATAGAAAGAGAGAGAGAGGGTGAGGAGAAGAGGGAGAGGGTGAGGGAGAGAGGAAAAAAATGACCATAGGGAGCACTGGATTTGTAGTACTGGCACAGAACCAACAATAACAACAACAACAAACGAAAGAAGCAATCTTGCAGATCTCAGATAAAGCCAAAGAAAATTCTGGGCAACAATAGGGGATAGGAGGACAATAGAACAATCTCCTCTCAGGATTGGAGGTATTTGGGAAAGAGTACATGTCCTTAAGGAGGGTTGTGGTTCGGATACTGACAAGGCATTGACCACTGAAGTTTAAATCAATTCAGAGAAATTCATCTTTAATATTTTTTGCTCTTTATGATTTAATAGTAGTTTATAATATTATAAGATGACAGTGGTATAGTTCTATACTATGCCCACCACCTCATAACCACCGTAGTTCTCACAAAATGGTAGAGGCTACTTTTTCCCTCTACAAATCCATGTGTTTAAGTGACTTACATTCCATATATTAGTTAAACCATCCAGATGTCTTTTATCTCCTTACTTACTCCATAATCACTTCCAATTCCATCCATTTTGTTTCAAAGGAAACAAAATTAAGAATAGTATTCCACTGAGTATTTATCTCATATTTTTTTTTCTACCTAGTCATCTGATGATGGATATTTAGGTCGCTTATTGTCAGTAGTGTAGCTAATATTCATTTTAATTTTAATCTTGAACCAGTGTTAGAGATCTGTTTGGAGATTTATTTTACTTTTGGTATGTGAATGACTCCACTGGACACATCCTGGAGTCTGCTTTGGGTTTTCCTGGACACTATGTGTTCTCTCTGAGAAAACCTGTGGCTTGTCCTCATGGACTGACCTCACTAGCTAGGCCCATCACCATGAGTGCCCTGCCTGCTGACCACCATGGTCCAATGCTGAAGGCATTTTCCCTCTTCAGTCTGATTCAGGGAGGTACCCTTCCAACCCCAGAGAGCCACAAGGGTTCCAGCTTCCTGCAGGACTTGTAACAAAGGAAAGCCAAGAGAAAACTCTTCTTCCTCCAGCTATAACTAACTTGTTCTGAAAACAATCTACAGTCATTTCAGACCTCTCAAGCTCTTCTGAAATTGGCTTGAGGGCTTCCCATAGTGAATGCTATGTCTTTGGCTGGGTACCCACTGGATTGCCAGTCCCTCTGGGGGGTTGGAGTGTCTCTAATGTGGACTTTGAGCTCTTTGCCCAATCCGCAGGGACCCCTGCTGTTCCCTTCTCCTCCTGTAACCCTTTCAGCCAGGAATCTAAACCCTTCACTGATAAACCCTTTATTATTTTTAAATGACTCTTTCTAGTTTTTGTCTTCTGTTCAAGGCCAGAGTAAGCCCTTTAGAACAGGGAGGAGCAAGCCCATACGGAGTCATCCGTTGCCTTCATGTCACTATTGTGCCTTAATTGAACCCCTTTATGTGGGGAGAGGCCATTGCAATCATTTTTTGTTATTAATTGCCCACCTGTGTATGCCTCTGAATAGCCTTCCTGAGCAATTTTGGATACTATTCTCTGCTTCTTCCTGGACACAGATTCTTCTCATGGGGAAAAGCTGCCTCCCATGAAACCAGAAGCATTGGACTGTGAGTCTGTGGCTGAAAGTTAACACTCCTTGAGAGTGAGGGTGGATGTTCAGCTTCACTGGGGGTGGGGGTGGGGGGGAAGGATGGGATGGGACACAGTCTTTTGGTGGTGGGAATGGTATTTATATACATTCCTATTAACTTGTAGCCATATATTAAAAAATTAATAAAAATAAAATAATAAAATTTGAAAAAGTTAACACTTCTTGCCCTAGAGGCTGTGCAACTCAGAACATTGAGAGTGCCCAGGGGCTGGGGTCAGGCAGTGGCTATGGAGAGAGAGAATGATAGGAGAATCAGGAGAAAGAGCTGTGTCTCCCAGACGGATAGCTTTAATTACCGGGGGGGGGGGGGGGGGTGTGATCAGACTTCATAGGCCAATGCAAGCTGCAAACGCCTACCAAGTGTCAGGGGAGAAAGCTGGTCCAGGAGAGCTTTGAGAGCACAGCTTCCATGACTCCTATTTAAGGAGGATAGACAGACCCATTACCGCAAAGGCTGGAGGTTAATGACCATTGTCATTTACTGTGTGCTAGATCTTGTGCCAGGGTCCCACGGGTTGTCCCAGACTTAGAGACTATGTCTGAGGGCAGTGGTGCTATTACTCATTCATGCTACTTCTGCTTAGTGGCTGCTCACCATTCAGCAGCACTGTGCTGCGCAGGTGGGCAACACAGAACCTATACCCTTCTCCTATGGAGCCTCCAGGAAAATGAATGCTGGCAGTGACAGGGACAGACCTGGGCATAAATAAGACAATGGATCAGTGGAAGGAAAAACAAGAGAAAGGGCACACAAGCAAAGGTAAGAGTTCTGAGGAAATGGCAGGTACTGTGGAAAGAGACAGAAGAGCCAGCCAGGGGATAGTCGGGTATTCTAGGCAGAGTAGGCAGCCTGTGCAAAGGTCCTAAGAGGAGATGGAGCCTTCAGGTCTTCAGAGGACACAATGAAAGTCCTGTGGGTAAAGCAGTAGTTCTCAAAGTGAATCTCTTACCAGAGGCATCAATCTACATCAGTGAGAACAGACTAGAAATGCAAATTCTCAGGCCTAGCCCAGATCTAATGAATGGTAGACCCAGTGGTGGATCACCAGATAGCCCTCTGGTGATTTTGATGTGTTTTAGAGTCCAGAACCACTAGACCTGAGCACAGTGAACTGGTGTAGGGCTGGCTGAAGGGAATTGTGCAGCTAGGTGGGGCCTGGTAAAGTGGCATACAGGCAAGAACAATTGGATATCACTGAAAGATGTTCAGCACTTGAATGACTTGATCTGATGTTTAAAGATATTTATTTTTATTTTATTTTGGAGAGAGAGAGAGAGAGAGAGAGATAGAGATAGAGATAGAGAGAGAGAGAGAGAGAGAGACTTGTACTACTACTTCACTGAACCCGGGTCCTTGTGCATGGTATTGTGTGTGCTCAAGCAGGTGTGCCACTATCCCTTAATATGATATATATTTATTTTAAAATACTTGGGATGGGGAGATAGATGAAATGATGGACATGTACAGGATTTGTACGCCTGAGGCCCCACTGGTCACAGATTCAATCCCTAGTTCCACCAGATGCCAGAGCAAAGCAATACTCTGGTTCCTGTCTTTGTCTCTGTCTCCCTTTTTTTCTTTGAGTGCCTCTAATCTCTGAAATAAAATAAATAGATCTTTATAAAGATAATGGGGAGATAGTGCAACATTAGATCACAAAACTTGCATAACAGGAGCCCTAAAGGATCCACGTTTAATCGCTGACATCACTATGTGTCAGTACTAGGTGGTCAGAACTCTGGCCACTGTCTTTCATTCTTGATTGCTCATAAAATGTTAATTAAACAAATATTTTATTCTTTTAAATTATACTAGTGACTTAATATTGATTTATAAAATTATAGGTAATGGGGGTATAATTCTGCACTGTTCCCATCATTAGGGTTCTGTATCCCCAATCCCTCCACTGTAAGCTACAGCAGTTCTTCCAAGATTACAGATGTTAACTATTTTTATTTTTTATTTTTTTACATTTATTTAATTTCCCTGTTCTTGCCCTTTTTTCTTTATTGTTGTTGCTATTGATGTCGTTGTTGTTGGATAGGACACAGAGAAATGGAGAGGGGAGGGGAAAACAGAGAGGGGGAGAGAAAGATAGACACCTGCAGACCTGCTTCACCGCCTGTGAAATGACTCCCCTGCAGGTGGGGACCCGGGGCTCGAACCGGGATCCTTCCGCTGGTCCTTGAGCTTTGTGCCATGTGCGCTTAACCCACTGCGCTACCGCCTGACTCCCAACTATTATTTCTATACCTATCTGTCTATATTTTTTATATATTTGCCCATTTTTTAATGGTCCTGCTTCTCTTCCTTTCCAAGTCACACCTACACCCACTACTACTTCCAAATTTTCTTCTTTTCTCCCTCTTCTCTCTCTGGGTCCTGATGCAGTTGGAGTTTGGACCCCTCTGGTCATCTTCTCCCTTTCACCTCTTCCCCTCTGGGAGTTTGGATCAGACATGGGCATTGGCAAGTTGATTCATACCCTCAGCCTGAATAAACAAATATTTTTTAAAAATACTTTTGGCTGCTAATGTGGAGAACTGATACATGGCATATAGATAATGAAAGATAAATGCTAGCATGGAGACTTTAATATCCATAACTTCTCAGCCTTCAAGTGGTGTGTAGTAGGTATTTAGTAAACATTTACGGAAAATATGATCACATATATGTTGTATGTTATATCCTCTTAATGCATTCAGTACACCTCATTCACAGCATTTGCCATGTAGGAAATCCAATAAATTGTGTTACACTTAAGAGTTGATTTTATAAAGCAATATGGGTATCATATTGGCTTGACTGAGCTCAAGGGGAAAAAATCAATGTATTTGATTCCCAAACAACAAAATAAAAACTGTAAAATCATATCAGTCAAAAAAAAAAGTTGGTAATGTCTCTCCCGTTCTGCTGTGATTGAGATGCTTGCCACCTTGAACCTCAAGAAGTGTTTGTTGAATGAATAATTGAATGCATCAGAACATCTCTATTAATGACCTTACTATTATTTTCATTTGATAGAAGATGAAACATGACAAGAGTTCAGTTATCTTAAGATCCCAGAGCTAAAAATACAGCTTTTGGAATCAGAGTCCTCCTCTCTCCTTTGTCCTTTTACCTCTGTGCTATTTAAGAAATATTACTAGTAGAACTCTGGGATAATGTCTGTGCTAGTGAAACAGTACTCTGAAATGGTTCTCAGCCTTGAGCAGTGCACCAGACTCTGAGACATCAAAAGGTATGGCTCTTTGGGGGCCTGCCGGGTTGCCATGGTGTTTGACCTATAGAAGGGAAGGGGTCCTCCTGGTTGTGGCTGAATCCTGAGTGTGCATATTCATGGTGGGGGAGGGAAAGAGGCCAAGCCAGGCAGCCCCAGCTGCTCCTGCTTTTCAAGGTTTGAACACCTTGGAGATGCATTTGTGTCATCCTAGTTTGTAGACTCCCTTCCTCAGCTCCTTCCAGGCAGCTGAGTACCCAGTTTTACAAATCATAATCAGAAGACCTTGCTTTTCCAGGTAGAAAAAGGAAAATAAAAGAACATGCATTTAAAGGCTAATTGTGATGTTGTAGGTGTTTGTGAAATAGTCCCTAGTATTCTCTGCAGGTCAAAGCAGTGGCATAATCCGGGGAGGGGATGGGATACCGAGTTCTGGTAGTGGGAATTGTGTGGAGTTGTACCCCTCTTATCCTATGGTTTTTATCAGTGTTTCCCTTTTATAAATAAAAATAAAAAATAAACGCCTACTATAGGGAACTGGGTGGTGGTACACCTGGTTAAACACACAGGTTACCATATGCAAGGACCTTGGTTCTAGCCTTCACTCTTCACCTGTGGGGACAGGAGAGTGGGGGGAGAGTTTCACAAGATATGAAGCAAGTACTGTAGGTGTCTCTCTGTCTCTTTCCCTCCATATCTTCTCAATTTTTCTATGTCTTAACAAATAAAGGGGAAAAATGGCTGAAAAAAAAGGCTATGAGAGTGCTGGATTCAAGGTGCAAACACTGAGCCCCAGTAATAACCATGGTCGCAATAAAAATAATACTAAATCAACAAACAAAAAACACCTGTTATGTACCAGATACTGTGAGATATCTATAGGCACTATCTCACTTGAGTAAGTTACCAAAAATGATAATAAATAAGTAACTTCAATTGTGTGGAGTAACACTGAAAAGTGAACTGTATATGTATGAAATAACTGAGGTTTGACCTCCCAAGTGTTAGAGACATACCTGTTGGAAGGAGTCTTCTGTGGAGGGTTTATTGTGCCTTCCCAGGGCCAGATTCTGCTTTGTAGGTGACTTCTTACTTGAAAAAAAATGAATGATGTAATAGTGGTTTACAAAATTATAAGATAATATGGGTGTAATTCCATACAATTCCCACCACCAGAGTTCTGTGGGTGATCTCTTACTTTTGAATCAGAAACAACTCAAAATCTTTCAGGCTCGCAGTCCTTGTCCCATTCCTGGTGAGCTCGTCCTCTTGTCTCACTCCAGACCTCAGCTTTCCTGTGAACTGTGGTCAAGGCAAAGGGGGGTGTGTGTCAGGTGACTTTCTAGGACATTTAATTTACTCACAAACATTTATGGGGTGAATACTCTGTGAGGTCCAGTTCACAGTTCATAGTTCATAGATGAACTAGACATCTTTACTTTTATAAACTTCATGTTCTAATGGAGGGGATAACATTTATTGGCAAATGTAAACACGATGGAATAAAAGAAAAACACACCAATGCCATTTTAAGGGTTATGGTAGGTGCTGTGATGAAACCAAAAGAAAATGGGGGGATAGAAAAGCATTATGGGGTGGATAAACTCCTCAGCTGGGTTGGTCAGGAAATGTTGTCTCTAGGAGGTTGGTGGAGGGAAGGAGAATAAAGGCAATGTGAGGACCTGGGAGGGACTGGTGTGCCAGGCAGAGGGAAGAGTACAGGTGCTCTGAAGTGGATGGTCTTTGTGAGTAATGGCCAGGATGACTGAGGACAGGGAGGGAGAGGCTGGCAGAGCCAAATCATCAGGGCCATTCTGGCTGTGGTGAGAAATTCAGATTTAAGTTTAATTAGGTTGTTTGAGATATTTAAGCTGAGAATGACACCCTCTGATTTGCATTTTTAAAAAGGTCACTTGGGCTACCACATGAAGGATGAATTACTGTGGGTTGGTGAGAGGGAGAGCAGGAAGGACAGTCATCCCTGCAGGAGATAACTGGCCTGGAACATAACAAGAAAACAGAGGAAAGGAGACCAATATTATGATAAGGGCAGAAGTGAGCACAGAGAGATATGTGTAATGAAACTCTGTCTTGAAGGAGTGTATAGACCTGTTCTAAATTCACATTTAACTTCTGGGATGAAATGACAGGAAATTAAATATAGGAGTGGGGTATGAAGGCACAAAATAGTTTGTGAGTACACAAAGAGACAGAGACATAAAAGGGATAGGAATTCTCTGCAGGCCCACTTGCTCAATCTCTGTCTCTTCCTAGTCCCAGCTTTTTAGGTTGCTTCATCTTACTGACAGTTTGGTAGCAGATTTAGCTACTGTATAGTAATCCTACTCTCACAGACTGAGCAAGCTCACCTAGGTATGAGCATCTGAAAGACTCTGAAATGATCTTGGATCTGGTATCCATCACTGCTACCTAACGGAAGTGGTTCATATCCTACTCCTATTTCTGAAGCATGTGGACAAGATGCCAGCTCACTAAAATCCCCTAATGATTGCTGAGATTAGTTCTGAGTCTGGGATTGGCTTGGTTCATGCTGCTTGCTCACATCTGAATCAATCACAGTGTCTTGGGGTATGTGATGTTCTGACTGGCCAAGGCCAGCAACAAGCTTATTCCTAGGTAGAGTGAATGAATGGAGGACATTCTCTAGAACCACAATGACAGCTAGGTTTAAGGAAAGAAGTAACATAATCAAGCTATATTTTAGAAAGAGTACTCCGGTACAGAGAACAGGCTAGATCGGGGGGGCACTGGAGAATGAATACTTTTGCTTGAAAAGCACAAAAGTTTGTTGAATAGAAATACTAGAAAGACCAAGTCCACAAGAAGGAGTCTCAAGTCAACCTAAAGAATTTAGATTGCTATCTCTGGACACTTAGAAGTCATAAAATATATCTGATCCAGAGAATGCTATCATTTGAGTTATGTTTGGGGTTGATTAATACCATGGTGACCTATAGGGTGGGGTTGAAAGTGAGGATCCCGGTTCGAGCCCCCGGCTCCCCACCTGCAGGGGAGTCGCTTCACAGGCAGTGAAGCAGGTCTGCAGGTGTCTGTCTTTCTCTCCCCCTCTCTGTCTTCCCCTCCTCTCTCCATTTCTCTCTGTCCTATCCAACAATGAATTGCGTCAATAAGGGCAATAATAATAACCACAACGAAGCTACAACAAGGGCAACAAAAGGGGGGAAAAAATGGCCTCCAGGAGCGGTGGATTCATGGTGCAGGCACCGAGCCCAGCAATAACCCTGGAGGAGGAAAAAAAAAGAAAGAAAGTGAGGAGGAAAATTCCTCTAAGATTCTAATCAGCATAGTATAAGTGAGAAAGCAGCAAGTTTATACTCATAGACTAAGACATAGTGGAGTTAAAATCTGTTTCTTCCACTCATAAGTTATGTGGTCCTGGGCAAGGTACTTAACCTTTCATTGCCTCTGTTTTCTCACCTGGAAAATAAGATAGTAATATTTGAAATATTAATTTAGAAAATTCCTGTAAAAGCACCTAGCATTATGTATTCTGTACAATCATCATGAAATAAATACTCATTTCTTCTTTCATGCCTTTTCCTTCTTGTGATCAGAGATGTGATTTAGCAGAAGAGTTAAATAAAGTAGGTGTAACTTAAAAATAGTTTTTAAAAGTAGGTGGTAACTTAAAAGAGTTAAATAAAGTAGGTGATAACTTAAAAAAAGGTGCTTGGGCTTTGAAGCTGGAGTCCAGGGTCAAATCCTACTTCCCTACTTGACACTCATGAGTCTGGACAAACTTCCTGAGTCTCCCACCTGATCTGAAGATTTTCATCTTCAATCCTGCAATCCTAACACAGTGTTCAGTATGCTACCTATATGGCACTTAGTGAGTGGGTGACCCCCAAATAGTAGTCATCAGCAATACTCATTTAAAAACTCCTAACTAGCTCATATTCTCTCTCTCTCTCTTCTCTCTCTTCTCTCTTCTCCCTCTTGTATCCTTCTTCCATCTCAATTTCTGTTTCAGTCCAATGAATGAATAAAAATATTTTCAAAAACAAACCAAAAAACTCCTGGTGTGTATGTGTGTATAGAGAGTAGGGGTCGGGGGAGGTAGAGGTGGGAGAATAGCTGAGTATCTTTCCTGGAAGCCCTGTAGAAGAGGTTTGTGTGGCTCAGTGAATGGAGTCTTTTTTAGCTCTCATTTCCTTCCACATGCAATTGAGGTAGTTGAGACTCACTGCATACTTCTGATGGGATTCATAATTCCAGGTCTTTAGAATTCAGTGCAGGTCTGATTTTCCAAGTGGGGATGATTATCACTGCAGAGACTTCCATCTGCAGGGTTCAGATGATGCAGTTTTCATTTGTAGGCAGCAGCTTTCCATTTGGCTCCTTGGCAGCCATCTGCTCTTCAGTGGAGATTATTGGCAACTATGAGGAAACGCCACCGGAAAGTTGAAAAAGTCAGAGCTCAGTGCACTGCAGAGATTCCCTTCTCAGCCTCCAGAGTGATCATATCTGACCTGCCTTTCTCTCACTGCTCCATTGCCAGCACTGCTCCATGGGGATTTTCTAGTCTAGTGCTATGATTATTTCATTGCCAAAGATCAGAGTAATTATAACCTTCGGAGGGATTTCCTAGGAAAAGACAGACTTAGGTTTATGAATAAGAACATTAGAAATAAGAGGTCTGGTGCTTGTGTGTTTCCTGTGGGTTTAGACATTAATATGGGTTTTATTTCACTTAAAAGACAACAAGTTTCTACCTGCTGCAAACGTTGTTAATAACAAGCCCTGGCCCTCTCAACTTACATTGAAAATGGATTCCAGAAGAATTTAAAGACGGGTGCTGTCTTTGTTGATCTCACCGCAGCCTTTGACATGGTCTGGCACCGTGGTCTCCTAGTCAAGATCTCAAGATGCCTGCCTCCATGGGTGGCCAACACTATATCGTTTCTTCTCCAAAACAGAAGATTCCGGGTGCATCTGGGTGACAAGTCTAGCAGATGGAGACTTGTCTCAAGTGGCCTCCCCCAGGGCTCTGTTCTGGCTCCTACGCTATTTAATATTTACATCAATGACCTCCCAGAAACTTCTTCAAGGAAGTTCATCTACGCCGATGACATCTGCTGTGCAACTCAGGCATCCAAGTTCGACATCCTCGAGGAAACACTCACGAAAGACATGTCTCTGATATCTGATTACTGTAAAAAATGGCGACTAATCCCTAGCACTGCAAAAATGGTATCATCTGTTTTCCATCTACACCATGCCTCGGCCTCGCGTGAGCTTAATGTGCAGCTTGGCGATATGAGAATCTGGCATGAAGCCCAGCCAGTCTATCTTGGCGTTACTCTCGATCGCACTCTGTCATTTCACGAACATCTCATAAAAACTGCAGCAAAGGTGGGCGCGAGGAATAACATCATTGCAAGACTGGCCAGCTCCTCATGGGGCGTGAGCGCTTCCACACTACCATCACCATCTCTGGCATTATGCTATTCCACTGCAGAATACTGTGCCCCAGTATGGTTCCGTAGCCCCCATGTCCACTTGGTCGATTCCAAATTATATTCCTCCATAAGGATCATTTCTGGAACCATCCGTTCCACCCCGGTTCCATGGCTGCCAGTTCTTAGCAACATCGCCCCGCCAGATATTCGTCGGGATGCGGCATCATCTAAGTTCATTTCCCACGTCTACGCTCAACCGGACCTGCCAATATACGCGGATATCTTCGCCCACCCTGTCCAACACTTGACGTCTCGTCACCCAATCTGGTCCCCTACGCCTACACTGAACTTCTCTGTTCCAGACTCTTGGAAACAGAGTTGGCAGTCAGCTGAGGTAAAGAACAAACACCTCATCACAGACCCCTGCAAGCGTCAACCGGCTTTGACCTAGCACGTTATGATTGGGTCCTCCTCAATCGCTATCGAACAGGCCATGGCCGGTGCACTGCTATGTTCCATCGCTGGGGAGCCAGAGATGACCTGAACTGCCCCTGCGGCTACAGACAGACTATGACCCACATAGTCAACGACTGCCACCTCTCCAGATTCAGAGGAGGTCTCGAAACTTTACATCAGGCTCAACCTGACGCTGTTGACTGGCTACGGAAGAAGGGCAAACGCTAGAAGAAGAAGATAGTGATGATGAAAACTATCATTAATTGAGAACCTACAATGTAACTGACAGTGTGTTATTTTACAAACATCTCCTCTGAAGGGTTGCTGAGATCACTGTTTCTTTGTAAACCACAGCTTGCAACCCATTAATGTGTCATGAATCCAATCGAAATGAATTGAAATCAGAATATCAAAAGTAAATTAGGATGAAATGCTATAGGATGGGATATAAGAAAGCATTACACGAAGCAAGGGAAGAAATGTTTAATAAAACTTGTTTCTCAGTTATGAACATAATATGAATGTTTGAGTACTAAGTTACAATAAAATATAGTGCAGTGAAAAGCATATCAGATTTGTGTGTCTGAAATCCCAGAATCCCCAGGCTCAATACCAGGCATCATCATAAACCAGAGCTGAGCAGTATTCTGGCTTCTCTCTTCATGAAAATAAGTAAATACATCTTTTAAATAAACAAATTTCTTACTGTGGTTGTGGTGTAAAGTTTAAGAGCCACCAGCCTGGTTCAGTGGTTCTCAGGCTTTAGCATGCCAGCTGCTGGCCTGTTAGAGGACATGTGGGTTTGGGTAGTGACTAACATTTTACTATCAAGCTTTCAGGTGCTGCTGATGCTATTATAACACTGTATTTGAACACCACTGTGCTAACTATCCCCTTCTCATGGTTTAGGAAGCTGAGATTCAGAGAAAGTAATGCACTTGTGATCCACAGCTGGTACAATTAAGAGCTGGGATTCAGACCCAATCAGTCTGACTCCAGCACTATAAACTACTATGTCTTCTTTGGTTTTGGAAATCATCTGTATCCCGTGAGTGGGGCTTGAAAGAACTTGACTTGTGATTTAAAAAAAAAAAACCCAAACATGACATCATAGTAAAGTTTAAGATCAAATGCCCTACAGAAAATACCTTGTATGATACTTGATTTTTAAAAATATTTTATGTATTTATTCATGAGAAAGATAGGAGGAAAGAAAGAACCAGACATCACTCTGGTGCATGTACTACCAGGGACTGAACTCAGAATTCATGCTTGAGAGTCCAAAGCTTTATCCACTGTATCACCTCCTGGACCACGACACTTGATATTTAATGAGGTGTCCATAAATAGTGGATAATAGTCTTTGTTCATTCACTCACAATATTTACTGGTTTTCTGCTTTGTTTCTGACTTTGTGCTATCTCTTTACCAAAGATAATGAATATGGCTGTCCCCACCTCTCCCCTGACCTCTCCCTTCCCCCCTTTGGGAGCTCAGGATTGGCTGTTAAACTGGCACACCCGCCTCTGCTTTCTAATCCCATGACCATGGCAGATACGGTTAACTGGTCATTGGTATCACTTCACACTGAGCTCAATATGCATCCTAACATTCTTCTCCGCATGCCATTCAGGCAGTGCTACCCAGCAGATGGAGTGGGCATGAGTCACTAACTCCTTTGCTTTTCCTAGTTTAGTGGGTGGGTGAGACCTACCTAGAAATGGCTGACTACTATACTGTGTGGTAAATGTCACAAGAGTGAAAAGCAGATTCTTAGAAGCTCCATGAGGGAGTGTTTGCTTAATTCTCATAAATGTGTATTGCTTCTAGACAGAACTGAACAGAAGAGTGCAAGACTTACAAGCATGAGGCCCTGAGTTCAATCCCTGGTACTATAAATGCCAAAGTGATACTGTGGTTCCTCCTCTCTTATTAATAAGTGAATGCATCTTTGAAGAAAAGAGTCAAGACTGGGAGGACAACTAGAAGTTAATTGGGTTTAAATGAGAGGTGGTGACCAGGAAGGACAGTCTAGGCAGGAAGAGTAGTATATGTGCACTTATACATACAAGACAGGTCAGCACATCTCCCTCTCCCTCTCCCTCTCCCTCCCCCTCCCCCTCCCCCTCCCCCTCTCCCTCTCCCTCTCCCTCTCCCTCTCCCTCTCCCTCTCCTCTCTCTCTCTGTCTCTCTCTCTCTCTCTCTCCTTCTCCCTCCCCCTCTTCCTCTCCCTCTCTCTCTCCCTCTCTCTCTCATTCTGAAGGCAAAGAGTGTTGGGGAACAGTAAAGGCAGAGCATGGATGAAAGGTGATGTTGATAGCTGAGGTTGTAAGAGTGAGGAGAGACCTTCCTGGGTGTATGTGTAAGGAGGTGGGGGAAGAGTATCACTATGGCTCTGGGAGCAGGCAGGTGAGCCCCTCAGCTGCCTGTACGGAGGCTATGAGTGGCCCATGCTGTGTTGCTCTAGAAGAGAAAGCTGAACTGATGTGGTAACCTGGAATAAAGAAGCCAACAGGCAAGAAATGTTCCTCCTCTGTGTGAAAATCCTTGTACCCAGCGAAAAGATTGAAGGGATAATGGAGGCATTTCTCTATTTCATTTGGTAGTAATCTGGGTCCCTCAGGATCAAGCACAGAACCTGATTAGTGCTGGGCCAAAGCAGCCCAGAGCACCCGTTTCCATCAGGAGCTGACTGCAGGCTACACTCTAATGGGATTTTTTTTTTCTTTAAAAATGCTATACTGCTTTAACAGAATGTCCTCACTGAACCCAAGCTCTGTTGCTATTGTGAGGGGGTAGGGGCCTGGGGAAAATGTTTAAGGTCTCATTCTTGAGAGTGATCGGCTTTGAATTTTAACCACAGAACTTTCTGGTTAATATGCTTTAGTGTAGGAAGGAAATGAAAGTGGATCTAGGGCAGGCAGCATCCGACTCATTCAGGTATTCAGGCTCAGTTCCTACATGGGTGATCTTGAGCAAGACCCTTCCCTCTCTGAGCCTCCATTTTCTCAACTATGAAATGGATAATTTGATGTTGTATTATGTCATTATTTTCATGTGTATAATGCTCCTTATATAAACAGTGGTCGCCTGGGGGATTTCATTCATAGGCAGTTAGACAGCAAAACCGCCAGGCTTTGTCTGTTCTCATCTGTCAGATGGACGCCTAGTGCTGATGTGCTTCCTCCAAATTTGTTTGTGATCAGAAGCAAACTGGGACAAAAAAGTTAGACACTGCTTTATGACCCTATTTTTAATATTTACTTTTTATTTTTAATTAATGATTTATAAAAATCATCTTACATAATAATATAATTTCACACCATCACTACAGCCAGAGTTCTGTGCCCCAACTCCTCTCCCATGGAAGTGACCATAGTTCTCCCAACATCATAGACATGGATTAAATACTTACTTTTACTCACTTCTACAGCCCTATCTTTACTTCCTTTCTAAGTCACACCTATACCTATAAGTCCTTAAAAATATGCTTCCTTCTTTTCCCCCTCAGATAAGAGAAACAGTGCCCAACTTTCTCTGGTGTTTTCCAGATTCTTCTCCCTTTCAGTGAAGGTATAAAATGAAGATTCCTGGTGACAAACAATTCAGGTCCCGGTAGTACTGGTTTTCAGAGGCCTCTGGTCATCTTCCCCTAACATGTCCCCCTCTGGGAATATGGACCAAAATTCTTCTTAGGGTGCAGAAGTTGTCATTGCTTCTCTGCTGGACATCATTAGCTCTCTGTTTAGATCTGCATTGCATTCCTATGGTGGTTTTTTTTTTTTTTAAGATTTTTTAAATGTCAAAGTTAAAATGTATTCTTTTGGGAAATATTTAATTTGGAAGTAACTTTCCCAGCCAACTCATGAAAACCTTTTCATAGGAACCTAATATGTGTTTGTTAGACTTGATTAGAATCATGCTGATTACATCTATCACTTCAGTGATTTAGACAAGATGGTTTGGAATGAAACTGTTTTACAAAACATACTCCTTTGAGGATATGCTCTGAGTCAGCCACAATTTATACTAAACATCTCACTTGATCATCAAAACCACCCTGTGATGTAGACATCTTATAGCTGGGGAAATTGAGGTTTACCTCACTAGAGATACAACTGCAATTCAAAGCTAGGTGTTTGATTCCTTTGTGCCTTTTATTATCTAAGGATTAGAAGTAGTCTTTGTGCTAAGGGATGAGCCCAGAAGTAGAGAGGAAATTAAATAGTTAAAGCTGTAGATGAGGGAAAATGCCTACACTGTACTTTCTGGAGAGACACAGGATTCAGGAAATTCACCTGAATGTCAGCTTCATTAAAATGCAGTTCACAGTGTAGAATTCATTTAGTTGGATTTCTTGCTCTGTGAGTGTGATGATGATGATAGCATTGATGCTGTATTTGTTTGGGTATTTTATATAAATTTTTATATCCATATGCTATAGGGAAGACAGGCAGCATTTGTAAATACCCTTATGGCTGAGCTGGGTGATAAAAGTAACAAGTTAGACACGCCATTTTTTCTGTGTTAGTGGGATTTCTCTTCTTGTGACCTTGCTGTGGAAAATTCATTTGCACCTGTCCACAATCACTTGTTTCCTTCACCAAATGCCCCAATCATGCTTGTCCCTGAGGTGTGGTTGACAGCAACATGCTTGGAAAGGAAGGTGTCCAATTCAGGAATGAATGAGTTCATCCACAGTTCCTCCTTGCTTTTGTTTCTGAAAGTCTGGGAACAAGGTAAGAGGTGTGCAGGTGCCAGAGCCAGCTGCTGTCTAGAGCAGATGAGATTTTCTTAGAAATAGTCCCAGAGGATGAATTGCTCATATGGTGCAGAAAGATGCACCGGAAAATTGTCCATTCACAGTGACTGTATCTGAATCTTGAATGCACTGATGTTTGCTTATTCCACAACTCCATGTGGATGAGAAATGAACCACACTTTTAGGCTTTGAATGAGCTGTGGATGGAGACTGGTGGAATCTGTTAGTTGGGGCAGGGAGGGGGAAAAAGGTAAGAGGGACATTTCACTGGGAAAAGATACCCCCTATCCCCTACTTCCCCTCAAGTTAAAAACAAAGCGCTATTTCTTATGAAGAATTTAGAAAATGGGGCCGGGTGGTGGCACACCTGGTTGAGCACATGTATTACAATGTGCAAGGACCCAGGTTTGAGTCCCTGGTCCCCACCTGCAAGGGGGAAAGCTTTGCAAGTGGTGAAGTAGTGCTGCAGGTGTCTCTCTGTCTCTCTCCCTCTCTATTACCATCTTCCCTCTTGATTTCTGGCTGTCTCTATCCAATTAAGATAATGAAAAATTTTTTAAAGAATTTAGAAAATATAATTGCAAAGAAGAAACCAAATTTACTTCTAGTCTTACTGCCCAGAAGCAAAGGATATTTTAATATATCTCAAGTCTGAAAGTCTTCCCCTTTCTATATCTCTATCATTTCTTCTCTCTTTTTTTTAGTTTTTTAAAAATATTTATTTATTCTCTTTTGTTGCCTTTGTTGTTTTATTGTTATAGTTATATTGTTGTTGTTGTTGTTTATATTGTCATTGTTAGATAGGACAGAGAGAATTGTAGAGAAGAGGGGAAGACAGAGAGGGGGAGAGAAAGATACACACCTGCAGACCTGCTTCACTGTTTGTGAAGTGACTCCCCTGCAGGTGGGGAGCTGGGGCCTCAAACTGGAATCCTTACACTGGTCCTTGTGCTTTGTGCCACCTGCACCCACTGTGCTACCACCTGACTCCCCGTTTCTTCCTTTTTCCTTCTGCCTTTCATTATTCCTTCTTACCCCCTCTCCCTCACTCTCCTCCATTCCTCTCTTTTTATGATTCAAATTAGTATTATATTATATGTACAATTTTCTAGATTGATGTTTCCTCTTAATATTATTGAATCCAGGTTCTTCCATTACACTGTTTTTTCTTCAGAATTAACATTTTTAACATTCCAGGTATGATGTTTAATGTTTTTTAGAAAAATCACAATTTATTTAATCAATAACATATAACATTTTATGAAAATATCATTTTAATTTATTTATTGTCAAATATTTTAAGTTTCCTCTAGTTTTTCAAAATAACATTAAAAGAACAAAATAACATAAAAAGAACATTAATCACAACTGGAATTTGTGATCATTACTTTAGCAATGATTTCTGAAGTGGCTAAAGACTATAGTTCTAATAAAAATAAAAAATTATTGGTAATGTTCTCAACTGACTTGCTTTCCAGGACATTTGTGCCAATTTACATTTCCACTGGTGGTAAGAGAATATGTTTCCTCACAGTCTGCATGTACACCGACTTCCCTTAAGAAATAGCACTGAATTTAGAGAAAGTTGAAAAGAAAGACCTGATGGCGATGTTAGGCAAAAGCATCTTGGAAGTGTCTTGTTTCTTGTGAGAATCTTTGGATATCAGCTCTGCAGATAAGCCAGAATGGCCTTGTGCTGCCAGAATCACAGGTCTGTCACTGGATGGAACAGTCTGGTCTCTGTTTTCTTACTGATTCTTTTCCCCCTTGCTGTATTGAATTCTTTTCATGAGGCAACTCTGACCATTTGTACTAAAGTCTCATGGGAGGCTCTCACTTTATTCTCTATCTTCTTAAAAGAAGGTAAGAATGAAAGAAGAAAGAAAAAGAGGAATAAAGCCAGCCCCCTGTGTCTTGTCTGTCATTTCTGTTTCTTTATTAAGTCTAAGAGAGCAGGTTTCCAGTTGACCTGGAGACAAATCAACACTGAGCTTGCCCCTGAAGAAGGGTAGGCCCAGACCATGTCATGCATCCCTATGATAGCTCCTAGGCACTTGTTTCTGCCAGATTCTTCATCCCCCTGGAACTGAGGTGGAGGTGAAGGAGTCAGAAGAACCAGAGAATCAGTCTGGGTGAGCCCTGAGCCATAGGGGTTCAGAAAACTGTTGGCTGCCCTGGAGATTCACTGGAGGCATCATATCACTCCCAAGGCAGACCCCAGGAGTTTTGTGACACCAGGAACCTTCCTGTATCATAAGTTCTTTCTGGGAGGAAGCAGGTGGCAATGGCTTACTAAGGGACTTACTAAGGGACCAGCCTTTCAGCCACCAAGTTGCAGGTGCTACCATGACACCAACCTGACTTCCCTGGGCAGACAGCCTCATCCCTGGAACCCCACCTCCCCAGAGCCCTGCCCCTCTGGGGAAATATAGACATAGGCTGGGGGTATGGATTGACCTGCCAACACCCATATCCAACATAGAAGCAATGGCACAAGCTAGAACTACTTTCTTTTCTTTTCTTTTCTTTTCTTTTTTTTTTTTTTTTTTACTTTTTAACCAGAGCACTGTTCAGCTCTGGCTTATGGTGGTGTGGGGAATTGAACCTGGGACTTTGGAGCATGAGAGTCTGTTTGCATAACCATTATGCTATCTACCCTCTGCCTGCTAGAACTACTTTCTGCACCCCATAATGACCCTGGGTCCATGCTCCCAGAGGGATACAGAACAGGAAAGTGGATCTGCAAGCCAACGGAGAGAATAAGTCACCTTTGGATTCTCTTGATTTAGTGAAAATCATTTGTATTTGCATTGAAGTTTGCCTTCTGTGTCTCCTCTGTCTTATTTCCCCCCCTTGGGTGACTTTTCTGGCTGCACTCTCATATTACTAGTGTCCTTCTGAACACTGCACTAAAGGAGATAGCACTCCACTGCAGGCTCTGTGGGGTCTCTGTGTACATCATTTAATCTATCAAAGTCTCCTCTCACTCATCTATAACCGGGAGCTGGTAGTCTCCATCTGCAGGTGGGTAAGATGAAAAATAGACGGGAGTCGGGTAGTAGCGCAGCAGGCTAAGCGCATGTGGCACAAAACGCAAGGACCTGGCATAAGGATCTCGGTTCGAGTCCCCAGCTCCCCACCTGCAGGGGAATCGCTTCACAGGTGGTTAAGCAGGTCTGCAGGTGTCTGTCTTTCTCTCCCCCTCTCTGTCTTCCCTTCCTCTCTCCATTTCTCTCTGTCCTATCCAACAACGACAACAATAATAACTACAGCAATAAAACAACGAGGGCAACAAAAGGGAATAAATAAATATTTTTTAAAAGGAGCGGGGGCGACAGCATAATGGTTATGCAAACAGACTCTCATGCCTGAGGCTCCTAAATCCCAGGTTCAATCCCCCACACTACCATAAGCCAGAGCTGAGCAGTGTTCTGGTGTTTCTCTGTGTGTCTCTCTCTTCATCTCTCTCTCTCAAAAAAAAAAAATATATATATATATTAAAAAGAAATATACTTATAATGCCCTCTGTCAGTACTTGGATTATCTGTCCTCATAGCAATGTTAATAGTAAGCAGTAGAAGTAGCTGGGAGAGTGGCTCAGCAGTGAGCATAGAGGTTGCATATAGGATGCCGTGGGGTCAGTCACTGGTACTACATATGCTGCAGCAATGCTCTGACCTCTCTCTTATGAAATAATTGAATAAATCTTTTTTTTTTTCCTCATCACTGGGACTTCACTGCTCCAAGCTGCTGCTATTTTTTGTAACATATTGAAAGACAGGGAAACATACCGTAGCACCAAAACTTCCTCTTATGTGGTTGGGGGCTGGGTTTCAACCTGGTTACACACGACAGTACACTATTCAAAGACTCTTAAAAAAGTAATAGTAAACAACAGTGCTAGCCATCTCCTGAATACCTACTCTGTACCAGGCATTTGGTAGTGACTCTAGGACTGTCTGTGATTTAGCTCTGTCTGGTAGACCAGGCTCTTCCCACCGCACTTTGACCCATATGGACACTAGATTTTAAACAGCTATTCACAGTCACATTGGAAGCATATGAGAAATTCAACCCAGGACTTTGTTCTTTTATGACCTACTGCCCTGTGGTAGATGTAAGTAGTGACCTTATCACAACCCTCATCTTCTCTAACTGTTTACTCTAGCAAATGAACCTGGTAGGTGTACAGGTCCTACTGTGTCTGGCTGGAGCTGCCCAGGCACCCATTTGGTTTTTAATGTCTTTAGAGCCTTATCTGCCACTGCCAGCTCCACTTGGCTTCTCATTACACAGATTCTGCCCTTAGACTCTTCTTTCTCCAAATACCATAATTTAATATGCCAGGTGCCCAAGAACTCCAGACCTGTTGAAATAATAAGCAGAGATCAACAGGTGAAGAATGATTTGCTTTTAAACTTAACTGCAAAATTCTCTTGTATATAGATCTTGATTCTGCTCCCGGTATTGTAGTTGCTTCCATCTATGGGCCTTGGGGTAAGTCTCTTCATCTCTGGGTCTGTCTGTGGAATGGATGGATTAGACTATGTCTTCAACAGTCCCTCCCTTTCAACTCTAATCTTCTGTTGAAGTCTGACAGACTGGGGACAACCTCTAGTGTAGCAAGGTCAAAGGCACATGGATTTCAAAGGCAAGCTCTTAGTTCAGAACCCTGCTCCAGTTTTCCTTGCTGTGTGATCTTGTTTAAACATTTTGTGCCTCAGTTTTTTCATCTGTAAGTTGGGACCACTATTTACCTTTATAGAGTTGCCCATAGAATTCAACAGGTCATGTATGTAAAGTTCTTAGAACAGTGCCTAAATCTATATGTGACATATAACTATGAGCTATTAATATTAATAGTCATTATTATTAATGGGCCTGGATCTGTATTAGGCTGGTCTGAAGTCTTTGCCAACTCAGTCAAATCCATTCATTACTTTAGGTCCTAATTTCCTCATCTGTAGTCAGATGGCATTCTTATAGGCTGTCAGGAAGATTAGACAGGATGGTATTTGTAAGCACTCAACCCATAGTAGCCCTCAGGAAGTATCACTGTTGCTGTCTTCTCCCTTGTTTCTTCAAGGAGCTTGTTTCTCAGTTGATTTAGGCACACTCCCAGCCTGTTTCTGTCTTTTCCTAGTGGGGCAGGGCTCTGGGGAGGTGGGGGTCCAGGGTACATTGGTGAGGTCGTCTGCCCAGTGAAGTCAGGTTGACATCATGGTAGCACCTGCAACTGGATGGCTGAAAAGCATTAAAAAATAAAACAGAACAAACATTTTTTTAATGAAAAGGAACCTAGAGGTGAGAATATAACAGATGAAATTTGAGGTCTTCATGTTGGAAGAGGCTAGGAAATATATTTTAGGTGTATTCCAAGTGGCCTATGACCTTACTAACTTTTGCCTGAGCCCGATAGTGTTCAGGTGGGCTAAAAGTAATTTTCTATATAGAAAGAGTGATTGGTGAAAGGAGACATCACACCAGTTCTGGAGGTGGATGTGGTGGCTACTGTTATTGGTCACCCAGGATCACTCTTCAGGACTGATTTCCTGTCCCCAGCTGATAGGAATATTAACAGTTAGGAAATATTGCCTCTCTTTTGTCACTGCCCAAGCCTCAGTATGGGACAGTGTTGAAGATAATTCTAGTTCCAGAGGTCCCTGCAGGAGTTAACCAAGGTCTAGTCAAAAGGGTACCTCCTACAAGCTTTCTGTACCCTTCTCACTTACTTACCCAGAACCCTCCAAATAAATTCTCTGCCACCAACACTCCATATGAGACAGTTTCAAGGATTCTCTGCTAAGAAGTCTGGGTTTTCACCCCAGAAGGGGGCCTTGGGAACAGCAGTCCCTGTTGTGGCTTTGCTCTTGAAAGCAGAAAGTGGCTGTGAGAGCCATGTTGTGGCCCTACTGTGAAGCAAGTTGAGAAAACTCCGGAAGCTCTAAAGTGCTACATTCTACACTCTAGTTTAGTGAATCTAAAAACACTACATTGTAGAAAGGCAATGCAATTAATTGCCATTTTTAAAAAAGTTACTAGGTAATGTGTAGCCACTAAAAATACAGTATGTAAGAAGTTAGAAACATAGTGGGGCCTGATGGCGACACACCTGGTTGAGTACACATATTACCATGTGCAAGGACCTGGGTTCATGCCCCTGGCCCCACCTGCAAATGTCTTTTTCTTTTCCTCTCTATTTCTCCCTTATGTCTCAGTTTCTCTCTGTCTCTGTTGAATAAATAACTAATAAAATATTAAAGAAGGAGGAGGAGGAGGCAGGAGGGGAGGAGGAGGAGGAGGAGGAGGAGGAAGAGGAGGAAAAGGAAAAGAGAAGGAAAAGGAGAAAGAAACACAACAGTTACAGTGAAGCTGACCGGAGAGGCACAGAGATTTAAGATGTGTCAGGATGGGGTGATGTGGTAGCTTAAGGAGCTTTAAACCTTATGTTTATAAAAAGAGTCTTCAAATATATCTATGGATTATTTTTCAGTTAAAACTTATTTTAAAAATTAAAAAATTAAAATCCATTACCATTAAAATCCACTTTGATTCATGGGATCAAAGTCATTTCCTGAGGGAAAGGGGTGGGGGGGGGGAGAGAAATGGGGAAAAAAGAAAAAGAAAAAAAAACTGGCAGCCCTTGAGTCAAGGAAGCAAATGAACAAGCCTAGGGGTCAAGTAGGTCAGATGAACTACCCTTTGACTCAGTCCTGCTGCCTAGTGGGGCCAGCAGCTCAGAAAGCCTTCAGCTGGGGGTAGGGCGGTAGTGCAGCGGGTTAAGTGCACATGGCGCAAAGCGCAAGGACAGGCGTAAGGATCTTTGTTCAAGCCCCCAACTCCCCATCTGCAGGGGGGTTGCTTCACAGGCAGTGAAGCAGGTCTGCAGGTATCTCTCTTTCTCTCCCCCTCTCTGTATTCCTCTCCTCTCTCCGTTTCTCTCTGTCCTATCTAACAACGATGACATCAACAACAACAATAATAACTACAACAACAATAAAAAAGGGGAACAAAAGGGAAAATAAATTAAATTTTTTTTAAAAAAATCAAAAAAAAAAAAGAGAAAGCCTTCAGCTAGGCTTGGGTCAACAGTTACATACAGGAGGGGGATGGGGAGGAAGGACTCCACTGCTTTGTCACAGTTTGCATGGGGGTGGGGGGGATATGAAGGATTGTTCTAGAACATTCCAGAATGTTCCAGGTATTCTGGGTGGGTGTCTGTTTCTGTGATACAGGCTACATCATGCATAGCTGTCCAGGATGTTTTGTATTAAACCAAAGGGTTTGAATGCTGTTTCTGTCCTCTTCTTTCGCAGAAGGGAGAGGAACAAAGGCTCCCTTTCAGGGAAACCCAGCAGACCAGAAAGGCTTTGAAATCATGAAATGCAAATACTGGCTGCTTTTGAACTGCTTTAAAGGCGGAGCTGCTGAATTAAATTAACATGGCCCATAAATACAAAGGTTAAAAAATGGGAAACCAAGTGTTCAGAGGCTTTTGTCCAGAGGAAAAATAATCACAGGACAATGTTCTATTTTGTTTGGATTACAGATTGGGCAGATAACACATTAGCTCAAACCTGGCAATATTTATGTTGAAAACTGCTGCTTTCAGAGCACTGTTGTCCCAATTTTACTCTGTGGGGAATCCCTCAGAGCAAAGCAAGCTGAGCTAAACAACCTCTGCCTCCCGCAGACCTGTCTGGTCTTGCCCTCCTGAACAGACTGCCAGAGGACTAGTATTTGAAGGAGTGAGTGAGGATGGAAGAAGGATCTCACAAACTGGGGGCCCAGAAATATAATTAGTCTAAAGGATGTGTTTTTCAGAATTTCATTATAGAAATTTAGTGATCTTTCTTTTTTCTTGAGTAATTAATTTGAAGAGTCAAATTTGACCTATACTTTTACACAGTAGAAATCACAAAACCCAAGGAATGGCCTCTTGAATCTAACCTTCCCTCCTGATCCTGACCCTACCAGTATGCTTTTGCTCCCCACTCCTGAAGCTGAATGTCATTAGCCATTAAGAGCAAATGGGTCAGGAGGTAGCTCACCTGGCAAGGTGCATCCCTCACCACGGACAAGAAACAAGGCTTAGGCCCCAGCATTTCATGAGAGCGCCATTAGACCAGGAAATCTCCATGAATGATGCAGTGGTACTGTGATGTTTCTCTCTCTCTTTGCTTCTCCCCAGATTTATCTCAAATAAAGAGAATGAAAACGCCATCCCAAGAGCAGTGAAACCATTCATGTATGAGGTTTCCTACATAACTAACTAGCTAAATCAATCAATCAATCAGTCAATCAATCAATAAATGTCATTCTGTGCTATTATTTACTCGATAGTCTAATGTATTTCTCCAAATCTGTGACATATTAGCATGTGAGCTAGAGCCTTCAGAGGCTTTCTTGTCTAGTGCGAAAGCTCAGTGCCTGGTTGAGGTGTCCCCATGCTCAGCCTGACACAGGTCTCAGCAGGCCCAGACACTACATTACTGTGTAGCTGCCTTCTGGCCTTCCTCAGTTTGCCCTTCCCTCTCCAATCCCCTTGGACATTAGAGATACCTTGAAGGTGAAGAATCATAACACCCATCATTATATATATATTTTGAGAGAAGGATATCAAAACATTTCAAGGTGAGTTAGGCATTCAGACAGCTCTCTATCAGTGCTACTGGGTGAACATTGATGACGGTATTGCCAAGAAGAAATTGCAAACCCTGTAAAACTTGTCATTTTTATGGCCATTTAATGTCAGACTCTGCTGTTCTCAGTCTCCTGAAATGTTTGCTGCTTGCATTATACCATAACAAACAAACAAAAAAGCCAAGAGGGCAGGGAGCAACATTGATTTTGTTTGCATTGTTTATTGCATCTTATATATTCAGTTAATCAGAAGAACTTATTGAGGTTGTGCCTGCCCCCTGAGGTATAAGCTCCCACTTTATAGTTAGAAATAATAAAGTGCTATGGTGTGGCAAAGTGCAAAGACATCGGATAGAACTAGGACTAGGGAATTGGAATTGGGCGGTAGTGCAGTGGGTTAAGTGCATGTGACGCAAAGCTCAAGGACCAGCTTAAGGATCCCAATTTGAGCCCCCTGCTCCCCAACTGCAGTGGAGTCATTTCACAAGCGGTGAAGCAGGTCTGCAGGTGTCTATCTTTCTCTCCCCCTCTTTGTCTTTCCCTCTTCTCTCCATTTCTCTCTGTCCTGTCCAACAACGACATCAATAACAACAACAATAACTATAACATTAAAACAACAAAGGCAACAAAAGGGAATAAATAAATATTTAAAAAAATTCTTTAAAAAAAGAACTAGGGCTAAATGGTCCATGTAGTCTTCTCTCTGAGACTTGGCTTGCTCATTTGTAGAATGGGCTAAATGCTGGGAAACACACTACTCTGTTAGCACTTCTAGTGTGGCACCTGACACATATTAAGCTACAAGAAATGAGTCTTACTGAAATGCCCGGATGTTTGCTATGGGCATCCTTTATTTCTATCCTTTCCTTTCTTTTTTGTCCACCTTTTCCTGAGCTATATGAAGCTGGGATTGAGAACATCTGCCCTTTGCAGATGAGGAAACAGAAGATCAGTGAGATTGAGGGCCATGCCTGAGATCTTCCAGCCAAGAATAGGGGAGAGCTTAGAGTTTGAGTTTTGGATTCTATACTTGAATGTAGCACTGTCAGTGCTTTGTCAAATACAGCACCATCGAATACAAGTAATGTGTTGCTATCATGACAAATTCATAATTCATTGTTAGAAGTAAGGATTTTCCTTAGATGTCCTAGTGTTCCCAAAGAGTCCTTCTTCTTCTAGCGTTTGTCCTTCTTCCGTAGCCAGTCAACAGCATCAGGTTGAAAGCTGTCAGGAGCTGCTTGTTGCTGGCTTTGAAAGTGACTGGGATCCATGTGGATTCAGTCGGCTAGGAAGGATTGTCAGTTTCCCCAATGAATGGGTACTCACGGGATGCACCACGAGAAGGTCGATCCAATGCAACCAAAGAGTCCTTAGATTAATAAGCTCTCTCCATAAAAGAAGGAGGAGGATGTGAAGAAAGAGGAGGTGAGGAGGAGGGGAGAGGAGTTTTGGAGTCCTGGCCTAGGGGAATGAAGCAGAAACATGCCTGTCTTGCATGCTTGAGGTCCAATGGTCCTGAGTCCAGTCCTGGGCACCACCATCTGCAAAAGCTTAGCAGTGTTCTTTCTGGTGTCTCTTTTTCTATCACACAGGAAAGTAAACTTAAAAAATGTTTTATAGTATGACAATTTCTTTAAAAAATACTCTCTGATCTTTCAATATCACTCCTAGTCATTTACCCAAAGGATATGAAAGCACTAGCACTAAATGTTAATAGCATGTTATTCACAGTAGTCCAAATATAGAATCAACCTATACATTCTCCAATGAATGGCCAGATAAAGAAACTGTAAAATATATTTTGGAGGGAATATTACTCTATCAATAAAAATCATGAACTGCCCTTTGAGATGAAATGTATGGGACTCAGTGTGCTTATGCTAAGTGAAATATGTAAGGAAGTGAAATCAATTGCAAGTCTGTTTTACTTGTGGCACATAAATGAGGAAAATGAACTTGTAAAAACAACAGCAACAGTAATTCTTAGGCTCTTCAAATTATGGTGGCTATAGGGATAACAAGGAAGGCAAGTCAGGGAGGTATAAGTTGAAGGGTCTCTGGTGTTAAGAGCATGGGAACTTTGGTAGTGCTTGTTATAAGTCTTATTCACACATATAGATTGAAACTACATTTTACAATATAAATTTTAAAGAACTATATCATACACCACTGTTAAATCAATTAACCATAATTAAAAAAATATCAAGCAGAAGAAGATCAAAGTCAATGAGAGTAAGTTCTCATGGGTGCTAGCTAGAGCAGCAGGGGATGGGGTGCCCTCTGGAAAAGGTGATGAAAGAAGGATGCACACAGGGACAGCAGGATGGAATGGTGGAGCAACAGCAGATATGAAAGTCCACACCAGCAAAATCAAGGGGTTCTGGGTCACTGAGGGTGACTGGACAGGCAGATCTGAGCCAGCTGGCTGTGAGCACTGCTGGTGGAAGACTCAGCGTGAGAGGATGGGAATGTTAGGAGATGGAGGTGTGTAAGGGACAGCATCAAAGCAGGCCAGTTTGGTTTTCACCAAGAAGAAGAAGAAAAGCATATGGCATACCAGTACAGAAGAAAAGGGAGGGAAACTATTTTCATGGGATAGTTCAGCTATGCAGTAAGTCGAAATTTTAATGAGCACTTTCTGTATGCAAGTACAACACCCATGAAAGCTAAGTGCCCAACATAAACTTGGACCAACCAGGATGCAAGCCATAGTCTTACTTGCTAGCCTCACCTCTCCTTACACACACAAACTCAAATGTGTGCACTCACATGCATGTGTACACATGTGCACAGATACGCATGTACAGGCTCATGTGTGCACCCATCTCCATATGGAGAGGCAGAGACAGAATGACATTTGTAACATTCCTTAGCATCACCTCTTCTGTGTGAAGGCCAATTTTTGTCAGGCCAAATATTCTGACACAATATGTATACTTTAGAAATGAGATTTTTCAGGGGTCGGTGGTAGCACAGGGAGTTAAGCTCACATGGCGCAGAGTGCAAAGACCGGAGTAAGAACCCTGGTTCGAGACCCCAGCTCCCCACCTCCAAGGGGGGGGGGTGTCACTTCACAATCAGTGAAGCAGGTCTACAGGTGCCTATCTTTCTCTCCTCCTCTCTGTCTTCCCCTCCTTTCTCCATTTCTCTCTGTCCTATCCAACAATAATGACATCAATAACAACAATAATAATGATCTCAACAACAATAAAACAACAAGGGCAACAAAAGGGAAAAAGGAGCCGCCAGGAGCAGTGGATTCGTGGTACAAGCACCAAGCCCCAGCAATAACCCTGGGGGCAAAAAAAATTAATAAACAAATGAGATTTTCCCCACAATAAGATAATTTAAAGAGAGAATTCCAGACATCTGAGGGACTGTTTTTAATTACCTGAGAAGGTGTACATTATTAGCACAGTTCTCAGTTTCTGGAGATCTTCTGTGATGTTGGCCAGGCACAGAGGTGGGTTCACATTTTCACCAAATTGCCCCAGTCAGCTGGATGGTGCTGAATCCAGAGAGTAACTGAATTGAGCCACAGTTTATGTTGTGGCCTGGTCAGTCACTGTGTCAGGAATAATTAACTGAGCTGAAAAGAGCTAAAGAAACATGTCTGACAGGAAGGTCAGGGAAGATGAACTCTGACAGAAAATTAATGGTGAGACCCTGGAAACTCCTTGAGAGGTTTTGCAATCAGTGGTTTTGGGGGGTGGGTACCACTAGTAGCCTTTCTTCCTCCTCCTCATCTCCTAACAGAATGCAGGCACTGAAGGGGACTGCTCTGAAGAGACCCTCTTCTGGATAACAAGTATATTATCCATAATAACTAAAATAGCACCGGCAACGATACACTTATTGAATGCTTGTGTGCCACTTGCTGTGTCATATGCTGCACAGATAGTCTTTCAGTTAGCTGTAATGTTGAACACACACACACACACACACACACACACACACACACACACCAGTGCCCCATCCAGGCAGGAGATGGAGTTGTAGCAGAGCTTCAGTTATTTATCCAAAGATTTAGAATGACTAACTGGCAGAATTAGGACTTGTACCTAACTTTCAACCTTTGTGTTATTGGAGTGGTTACTAGGTCTTATGTGGGAGCGGTTACTACGTCTTACGTGGAAAAGAAGACTAGGACTGAGGTGGTTTGTGGACTATGGCTAAGAGTGGCAAATTGTGGCTCATCAACATTTTGTTTTAAAGATTTTATTTTTAATGAAAAAAAGCTACAGAGAGAAAGAAAGATGTGTGAGGAGGGGAAAAGATGTGTGAAAGAGAGTGGGAGGAAGTGGAGGGAAGCTGAGGGAGAGAGAGGGCACTGCTCAGCTCTGGCTTATGGTGGTGCTGAGGTTTCAACTTGGGAGCTCAGAGTCTTTGGCACGAAAGCATTTGCATAACCATTAAATTATCTTCCCAGCCCCACTCATCAACAGTTTTATAAATAAAACTTTTAAGTGTTTGTTTATTTATTGGATGAAAACTGAGAGAAATCACGAGAAATTGAGAGGAAGAGAGGCACCAACTTGAAGCACTGCCTCCCCACTTGCAAATATTTCTCCCCTGAAGGTGGGGACTGAGGGTTTGCTTGTACCTGGGTCATTTTTGCATGTTGTAATATGTGCTGTAAGTAAAGTTTTATTAGAGCATAACCCCACCTTTATTTACATAATATCTATGGCTACATTCACAATGTAACAATAAGTCAGTTGCAACAGTCTTTGTGGTCTGCCAAGTCTAAAATATTTACTATCTGATATTGTATAGAAAACGTTTGCCAACTCTAATCTAAAGGTAAATAAAACTAAACCAGTTTCTTTACTTCATGACTTCTCAAAGTTTTTAACTAGTTAATGTGCACTTCTAAGATTCAAGAGATGTGCATGGTACACAGCATATCTTCATAGATTTTATTTTGACCCCTTCTTCTTAAGGTAAACCTTGTAAAACACTAATGTGGTTTAATCTCACTCATTTGGTCAAGGGGAGGTCAGCTCAGTGAGAAAAAGTGATTGGCTCAGGGGTATGCACTGTTCCTGTGATGAAGCCAACACCTGCTGAGACTCCAGGAGCTTCCCAAGACAGTACTGCAACATTTACTTCTATAAGAGTGGTTGGTACTGTTCCAGGATACCCCTTTTGTGGAGGGGGGGGGGTCGTATACAGCCATGGCCAAAGCAGCCTTTCCTTCATTCAGTTACGCATTTACAATGATGTTCTACAATGCTGTTTCTCTGGGACTTGTTTGTTCTTCAAGTCCAAGGAAAGAAGGAAAAATCATCATGCTAATAGTGAATGTCAGTTCTAATCAGCATCATCTGACATTATGAGAATTGAATTTCTACTTTTCACTGCATACATTAAATATGGGGCTTTATCTCTTCATGCAGAATTGATTTACCATAATTTTTTTTTGGCCCTTGTCATGTAAATCATGGCATCTCTCTTCCATTGACTGTGTGAAGCTTAATCTGCAGAAGCAGATTAGAGGTGAGAATCCAGCCCCCCAGACCAGCTGCTGCTGAGTGTTTTGACTGCCTTCCTTCTTTTTCGCATTACACTTTTCCTTCGTGTCCAGATTCTCTGTTTGAGCCTCTTCACTGACCAGCCACATCCTCTGAAAATGGAGACAGGACAAGAGGAATGATGGTGTGAGGACCAAATAAACTGCCTTAGTGGAAGTCTGGAGACCTAACCCAGGTGGATCGCTGAGTCTTGGAGTGCACATTTCAATAGTTTCTGGATGGTTTGTAGGGATGGATCTTGCAATTCTTGGTTCACAGTGTGTAGTCTTAAAGAATTCTACTAGCTCAAACACTCCCCCTGTGGGACCTTGAAGAATCTCCAGCTCTTGCTATCTGTGCTGGTTGTATAAGGACGGAAGTGGCTTCTTCATATGTGTGTGACCTCTGGCTAATGGTTTTCCTCAACATTCTTTCAATTCTTGGCCATTTGGGTTCTTCTGTCTCAGTTACTGTCCTAACCTGTCAATTTGCATGACCTATCTGAAGCATCACTTTCTCCAGCCTTCTATGAATTAGTTAATTAATTAATGCACATAGTCCCAAGATCTTCAATCTGTCTGAGCTCTTTCTAAGATGATCCTTTGAGCCCTGCAGTCAAATAGATGCCCCAAATGATACTCAGAAAACATTTTAATCACTTAGGTGCTGTCCCCCAGACTTGAAGAATTGGGGTGGGTATACCCTATTCAGCAGGGTTCTTGGTCTAAAGACTAAAGTTTAGGGTGCATATTCCTTGGGGAAGCTGCTTTCCACTCTCTGGACTCTGTTATCTATAAAGTGCTTAGAGGACACTAAGATCTCCTCTTGTGATGCTGTTCAAGACTGAATCCTAAAGCAGAAAGTGTTTGATTCAGTTGTTTCAGTATGCAAAGACTTGTCATTTTTAGTGTCACACCCAGGTGACACTGTTGATTTAGGGCTTTGGGTCATGTTTGGAGGACATTGGGGTGTTTGCTTTCAGGAGTCTGCCATGTAGTTGATGTTGTCCTGGACTCATCGTTTAGCATCACTTCTGCTCTCTAAAGGTCTGGTTCTCACTGGGCAGAAAGGACTGTATACAGAGGTTCCCATGCTCAGTGAGCTGTTTCAGCTGAAGGAACATGTCTGGGACTGTGAAGATACAAGGTCCTATCCTCTTCCTAGAGGTAGCTGTTTAGTTCAATGCTATATGCAAATCATCTAAACTCTACAGCTCAACACTAATGTCTTA
Source organism: Erinaceus europaeus (assembly GCF_950295315.1). NCBI lineage: Eukaryota > Metazoa > Chordata > Mammalia > Eulipotyphla > Erinaceidae > Erinaceus > Erinaceus europaeus. The sequence continues at coordinate 72,827,884 of NC_080178.1, read as the reverse complement.
AATTTCTATAGGGTGGGCAGGGTTGGGGAGGACATTGAATAGTCTGAAAATTGTGGTGCCTTTCTACCTCTGCTATTACCTCTGATAATATATTTCTTTGGAAAGAAAGGCACTTTCTGAATTATGGCATGGAAAAGGCAGAGATTCTGATTTTAGATAGAGTGGTGTTTAATTTTAGCTTTTGCATTTATAAACTGGCTTATGCAAGTTGTATCACTTCCCTACATCAGAGTTCTTCATCCATGAAATGGGGGTCATTGTCCCTGCTTTCTAGGAGGACCTTTTGTGAGGCAAAGCACCATTCTGGGCATTAGGAAAGAGAATGGCATGCAGAATAGTGCTCTATGATGATAGTCCCTGGGCTAAATGTTTAGTTCTCTTGTGATATCAAAGATGCCCTGAGTTTGGGGATATACAAGGTACTGAGCAAACATAAACTATCATTACTGAAATATTTCTGAAGATAAATTTCCTTTTTAATTTTTATTTAGTTAATTATTATTGGATAAAGACAGAGAAACTGAGAGGGGAAAGGAGATATGGAGGGAGAGAGAGAGAGATAGACATCTGCAGCCCTGGTTTACCACTCAAGAAGTGTCCCTCCTTGCAGATGGGGACCAGGGGCTTGAAACTAGGTTCTTGCACTCTAATGTGAGCACTTATCTAGGTATGTCACTGCCTGCCCCCTAAGATAACTTTCCTTCTCTTAAAGCATACCTGAATTTCAGACTTGTGATTTTATTTTCCCACTCTCAAAACTATGATATTTAGCAGGGCACATATCCCACCCTGCTAAGCATTAGTCCTTCCAGCTTCCCTTGTAAATAATGTGGACCCCTTACTAAGTTTACATTTTTGTTGTCGCACCCACCCTATAACTGCCTGGCTTTCAGGAATCTGTCATATAGTTGATGTTGTTCTGCACTCACAGTTTAGCTCTCCAAAGGTCTGGCTCTCCCTGTGCAGGAAGGACTGTATACAGAGGTTCCCATACTCAGTAGGAAAAAATGTGGAGGCTGTTTCAGCTGAAGGAAAATGTCTGGGACTGTGAAGATATGAGGCCCTATCCTCTTCCCAGTAGTAGCTGTTTAGTTCAATACTACATGCAAATTATCCAAACTCCACAGCTCATTTTGGGCTAAAAGGATGAAATTCATACTTTAGGGAAGGAAGAGGGTAAATTGGAAGGGTCTTCATTGGACTGCCATGTATCTCCGTATAAAATCAGCCTACCTCCACACATTAGAAGACCAAACATCCATCTTATTTAGACTATTATTTTCACTGTCTCTAGTATAGATATACATTACTTAATAATGAGGTTATGTTCTTAGAAGTGCATCCTTAAGTGAATTCATCATTATGAAAATGTCATAGAATATAATTACAGAAATTTAAATGGAATAGCCTACTACACTCCTAAGCTATACATTGTAAAGTTTACTGGGGCTTCCATTATAGTCATGGTTCCTCTTGGCCAAAATGTTATGAAGTGAATGTGATTGTATAGTTAGAAAAAAAAATCCTCATTCTAGTGTATAGAGACGGAAAGGCTCTCTTTTCCTGAAAAGTTAAAAGCTTTGTTTTCTAAGAATGTATGCATATAATCATGCAATGAATAAAGTCATGAAGGCAATGATATTCAATATAATTTTATTATTGTAAATAGATTGACTATGATCTATGTTTCACCAAGAGAGGAGATATCATATGTAGCACAGCACACAACAAAGCATTATTTGAGTTCAGGGTGTGGGGTCTAGTGTTAAAGAGACTTGACCTGGGCTAAATCTCACTCCAGCCCCTCAACATCTCTGTGACTGGAGCAACTATTCCATTACCTCACTGAGTAGTGTCTTTCTTGTTTTGTTTTGAGTAGTGTCCTTATCTACAGAGCAGGCTGATGAGAGTATGTATCCATAATGTTGTTATATGGAAAAAGTAAAATATTGTATATGAAGCACTTGGAACAAAGCCAAGTTCAGTGTAATCATGGGGTGAAAACTAATGATTTATTTCCCCCCTTCCCTTCTCCTTCCCCTTCTGTTCTTCTCCAGTGGAATACTACCCAGAATTAAAGGTACTTGCACTGCCACTACCATGACAGAGGCAATCAAAAGATATTTTAATAGAAATAGTAGAAGATATGGCATACATACTTGTACAGTGTGATTCCCCAGGTGTATATGTATCTGTAGAATGTAGTCAGGAGGGAAACAAACCAGCAGTATTTATCCCTAAGATGTGGATTTTAGTGGTTGTACTTTCCTTAAGCCTCTCTATAAGCTCTACCTTATGCCAATAGTAGTAAAGTAGTTATACTTTATAATGAAACATGACTTCTGATTTCCTGCTATAAAAAAACAAAGTCCCCCTGCATTATCCTAAGACTTGTAGGGGTTGGTTCCTTAGGGGTTGTATGCTTAGGAAGCTCCCCAGCTGGCTGACTCAGCCTGCTCTATCCAGATGGAGCCTTCAGGGTGGGGCAGGTGGCTAGACAGGTCTCTGTGTAGAGCTGCCTGGGGAAGCTACTATAGTCTTCACTCTTCCCTAGTATTCCTTTCCAGCAGTTTCTCTGATCTGGAGAAAGGTCACCTAGTCACAGGGTGCAATTCACCCTCTAGTCTCTATGGGGAAGAGAAATGATTTTGTCTCATCACAGGATGGGGAGGTGGGGTGGGGAGAGGCAGAAAAGCAAGCAAGACATCAGTCTAGGAGCTGTGCATGCTTAGTTAGTGTGCTGTTTTGCAAATCTTCTTAGCAAGGAATTGTTTCCTCTCCCCTTTGATTGGGTCTGCAGCTGAGAGGCTGACAGGCACTGGCCTGGTCCCTGCAGGCCAGCTGAGCTCCATAGACCCAAGTGACCATGGAGACATAGGTCCTTAGCTGACAAGCAGGTAACTTGTTCTTATTTTGCAGGTAGGAAAAGTTAGACTCCTCATGGTGAGATCTTAGGGCAGGGACAGATAGTGTAATGGTTAAGCAAAACAACTCTCATGCTTGATGCTCCAAGGTCCAAGGTTCAATCCCCCGCACCACCATAAATCAGAGCTTAGCAGTACCCTGTAAATAAATAAATAAATAAAATAATGAAAGTTAGGCTCAGATAGGTAATACTGAGCTGATCATTAGTAGTTGAGCCAGGGTTCAAACATGATGCATCTATTCAAAAGATTTATTATATATAAGAGACAGAAGAAACATATACAGACAGGCAGACAGTGAGAGAGAGAGGGAGAAGGAGAGGGAGAGGAGGCAAAGCGCCACTCAAATATGTAGTACTGGGGACTTGGGGGATCAGCCAGGAACCTCAGACCCGCAAGTGTGATCTTCTACCAGTGATTTACTTCCCCAGTCACCAAGATGTACCATGTTGCAAAGCTTGTGCTTTAAACACAAATTCTCAGCCCTAGTCACACATTACACTCACCTGTGGAGCTTGTTAATGATATAGATACCAGGACTCTATCCCCAAGCTTCTCAAATTGCTACAAGATATTTTATCAGTGATTCTGATGTTGTCTAGTTAAAAATCATCAGGAGTGGGGGCCAGGGGCAGTGCAGTGGGTTAAGCGTACATGGCACAAAGCTCAAGGACCAGAGCAAGGATCCCGATTCAAGCTCCTGGCTCCCCACCTGCAGGGGTGTCGCTTCACAAGCGATGAAGCAGGTCTGCAGGTGTCTGTCTTTCTCTCCCCTTCTTTGTCTTTCCTCCTCTCTTGGTTTCTCTCTATCCTATCCGACAACAATAGCAATAACAATAACAAAAGGGGCATTAAAAATGGGGGGATGGGGGGTCAGGCGGTGGCGCAGTGGGTTAAGCGCACGTGGCGCAAAGCTCAGGGACCGGTGTAAGGATCCGGGTTTGAGCCCCTGGCTCCCCACCTGAAGGGGAGTCGCTTCACAGGCGGTGAAGCAGGTCTGCAGGTGTCTATCTTTCTCTCCCCCTCTCTCTCTGTCTTCCCCTCCTCTCTCCATTTCTCTCTGTCCTATCCAACAACAAAGCAACGTCAACAATGGCAATAATAACCGCAACAAGGCTGCAACAACTAGGGCAACAAAAAGGGGGAAAAATGGCCTCCAGGAGCGGTGGATTCATGGTGCAGGCACCGAGCCCAGCAATAACCCTGGAGGAACAAAAAAAAAAGGGGGGGATGGCCTCCAGGAGCAGTGGACTCATAGTGCAGGCACTGATAACCAGTGATAACCCTGGAGGCCAAAAAAAAAAAAAAAACCACCAGAAGCTTCATAATCTTGACTATTTGTTCTGACTAGCTTGGCCCTCTTTTTTTTTTTTTTTTTTAATTTTTTTATCTTTATTTATTGGATAGAGACAGCCAGATATCAAAAGGGAAGGGGGAGATAGGGAGGAAGACAGAGACAACTTTCTTCACCACTCATGAAACTTCACTTCTGCAGGTGGGGACTGGGGACTTGAACTCAGGTCCTTGTGCATTGTAGCATGTGTGCTTAATCAAGTGTACCATCTAGCCCCTGGTCATCTTATTTCTAACAGGATTGCTGGGCAGATGTAAGCAACCATGGCGACTGTGTTTGTCCTAGACGCAGTGACTCAGCTGGTTTTGGAGTCCTGATACCCGGCTCGTCCTCATCTCTTCACTCCAGTGCATTTCCTGCAGACACCAATTGATCCCTGGGGTGTGTGCTCCTGAGGGCTCCCAACCAGAACTGGCACCTCCACTCTTCCCTCTACTCCTCACTGGACAGGGTTTCTGTTCCTCAAAGAAAGGTTATGGGCCCAGGTCAGGGGCTACCTTACAGGAAAACTCCTGCCTCTTTGGAATAGGCAAGTCTCTGGATAACTTTGTGGCACACTTGTCAGCCCCTCAGGTCATGACATGAACTCAGCTGTGTGCTCAGTTGAGTTCCCTTGGGAAAGCTATATATATATATATATATTCTTTTATCTCACACTGGCTGCTCCCCCCTTTCAGTTCAGCAAGTAGCAGGCTTGCTGTTAGGAGCTGGGCAGCTGGCAGCAAAGCAGCATCCAAGGGCACATATTCAAATGAGAGAAGCACACTATGTGAAGACCACCACAGTGTGTTGTGCTTCCTGCCATGAGGGGTGAAAGCACACCTGTCCCTGAGAATACAGAGGGGCCCACCAATTAGACTGGCAAGGGAAGAGCTGCAGGAGGAAGTGACACTGTCTGGTGACACACAGCTTGTTAAATTGATCATTAATACTTCTGGGTTGCAGAAAGTATAGGAAACTTAAACATGAACAAGCTGCCATTTGTTTAATGACGCAGCAAGTGCTTGCTAAGGTGAGTGCCATGTTCCATGAACTGTTCTAGGAACAACTTTGTCTCTTCCCTCTTAGATTTTGCGTGTCTAAGACAAACAAAAACATGTTTTGTGTGTGTATGTTAGAGAGAGAATGTGACCAAATGTATAGAAAAAATAAATCTGAGAAGACTAGGTAGCACTAGGGAGAGCAGGCAGTAAGCTTATGTGAGGCTTGAACAGAGGATAGAGCGTCTGTGAAACAGAGGATGAGAAGGAAGAAAATGCAGAGGGCTGACTTCTGTCAGATTGAGAGATTGCATCATCCACTTCTCATTAAATACAGCTGGTAAAGATGAGAGTCTGAAAGAGAAGGGGAGAGTCTAAGAATAGATATCTTGAAAGAGGTAATTTCTCTACATACTGGGTCGGCCGAAGACTAGAATTCTGGTATCAGGAGAGAATTAGAGTCATAGTGTGATGATTTTTTCCAAATAAAATATTAAGACACACTCTCAAAATATTCTGATTAAAAAAGTTAAAATATGTGTTTAGGATTGCAGTTAGTTATGTTACTTTATCATATGTTACTTCCAAATGTAATGGCTTCAAACAAATATTTCTTACCTCACAGTTTTGGAAGGTAAGGAAGCTAGGGATAAATTGCTTGGCTGAGATCTTTTCAGTAAGTTTTAGTCAGGAGCCAGAACTGAGTTCTTCTCTGTGTCTGACTAGGGATCATTCTGAAATGATCCTTTCCCATGCTTGGCAAGTTAGTGCTAATGGAGAGAAAGGCCTCAGTTTGTTGTTAGGTGAATCTCCTCAAAGGGCTGCTTCTGACTACATGGCCACCGACTTCCCCAAAAAAAAAGGAAGGCAAGAAAGAATAAGATAGATGCCCAGGAGAGATTCGAAATAGTATAATTATGTAAAGAGGCTCTCATGCCTGAGGCTCCAAAGTCACCTCTACCACCACAAACCAGAGATGAGCGGTGCTCTGCTCAAACAAAACAAACCCCACTGTATTTAATAATCCTGTCATCAGAAGATACACAGCATCAGGTCTGCAGCATCCTTTCTGTCCCATGGGGGCAATTCTGCTCAGAATGAGAAGGAGCTACACAAGGAGGTGATGAGTAGAAGGCAAAACCTCTGGGGGAATCTGGGAAACTGGTGACCATAGCAGGCAACTAATGAATATATATATATTGCCCCCAGGGTTATTTCTGGGGCTTGGTGCCTGCACTATGAATCCACTGCTCCTGGAGGCAATTTTTTCCCATTTGGTTGCCCTTGTTGTTACTGTTATTGTTACCATTTCTGTTGTTGTTGCTGGATAGTACAGAGAGGAATCAAGAGAAGAGGGGAAGAGAGAGAAAGGGGAGAGAAAGATAGACACCTGCAGACCTGCTTCACCACCTGTGAAGCAACCCTCCTGCAGGTGGGTAGCCGGGGACTCGATCCGGGATCCTTATGCTGATCCTTGAGCTCTGCACCACGTGCACTTAAACTGTTGTGCTACCACCCGGTCCCCATGAAAATCTATTTTTAAATGACATGGGAATAACATTATTCCAGGGGTTGGTGATCACTGGAAACCATTCCACTTGACTATTTTTACTTAAGACCAGGTCAAACTCCATGACAAAGGAAGGGACTCTGATTTTGTGATCTTTCAAACCAAAGGTCAATCAGAATTTTACCCGTTGTATTTGGACACATTACTTAATCTTCCCATGCCTCTGACTTCTCAGTTTTCAAGGAGAGAGAGAAAATAGTTACCTTCTGGTTTCTTTGAGGATTGAAGATAAGTAGTACCCATTCCTGTGGGTACCCAAGCCCAACTATAGAAGTTAAAGGGTGAACCCTAGGGTTACCACATTTATTTGATTTTGAAAAAGTTTATTCACCCATGTCTCTCTACTTCTGTAAAATGTCAATGATAATATCTACTTCAATTATTGAATAAGTCCATTAAAAACACTTGTTTTATGAGTGAGAGAGACTAAGAGAGGTCAGAGTACTGCTCCATCATACAACGTCCAGGGGCAAGTGTTGGCAAGGCTGTGAAAAAAAAGGAACTCTGCCACACTGCTGGTCAGAATGCAAACTGGTGCAGCCCCTCTGGAAGGCTGTATGGACAGTCCTTAAAGAAATAAAAATGGAAGTACCTTATGATCTATTAATACCACTCTTAGGCATTTATCCAGTGGGCACTCAAACACTAATTAGGAAGGATGTATGCACCCTATATTCAAGCCGCATTATTCACAATAGCCAAAGAGTGGAAGCAGCCTAAATGCCCATCATCAGACAACTGGCTAAAGAAGTTATGGGCTATATATTCCATGGAATACTACTCTGCAATAAAAAAGATGATATCATGTCTTTTGGGACAAAATGGGTAGAAATGGAGTTGATGTTGTTTAGTGAAATAAGAGATGAAAGACAATTTCTGGATGGTTTCACTCATATATGAAATCTAGAGATATGATACATATGAACTTCCAAAAACCAAAACAAGCAAAACAGCAACAACAACAGCAAAAACCAGAAGCAAGCAAACTCTTTAAGACTTGTGAGACTATAATGATTATTTTTGGGAGGTGGGAGGGTGGGTATATGGGAACACTGGTGGTGAGTGTTGTGTGGAACTATACACTATAATCTTGCAAACTTGTAATATACTATTAATCACAAATTTTTAAAAAAATGAAGAACAATTATGTAGTCCAAGGCATTGAACCTGAGGTCAGTGAGTGCAGTACTGCTGTGCTTAGCACCAAACCACCTCCCTGCTTTCAATAAATTATTATTATTATTATTGCAATTTATTCAGTACAGTGACTGTGTTGTATTAATATTTGTGAAATAAAACCTGGTGTCAGTATATAGTACAGAGGTAGTCATAGTATATAATAGGTAGTTATAGTATAGAGTAGATACTGGTAGTATACAGTATATGTATACACACTATATATGTGGCAAATAATATATAGTTTATAGTCGGGATAGCTCTCTTACCCTTCCATTGAGGCTTTTGCTCAGTGAAAGAGATTGAAAGTATCAGAACATACTGGAGAAAATGGTCTGTTCTGTTCCATTAGTATGAGAGGTAGGGAACTTCCTCTAAAGTGGTCTATGTGCTTCCTATCCCTTGGCTTTTTACAACCTCAGATTACCCAAATTCCCTTGCTATTTTTAAATTCTGTCTCTACTTCTCTGTGGTGAGTAGAACAGCTGCAGTCCCTGGCCCCAGGATCCCTGTGGCTCTGAGCCTTCGGGAGTCATTAATCATACCACAGAAGTGAATGAATTTTGCTAACCAGAAGGTGAGTCTGCCACCTGAACTTGTGACCTTAAAGCCACAGAGAGAAAATGCAATCCCCTTTCACAATGTTTCCATTAGCCTGTTGCTCCCAAACGTCAGTTGGCAGAAAGTTCATCACAAGGTCCCTCTACTCAGGTGGCTCAATGGATTGGTGATTGCTGGGTTTGGAGCACAAGCAGTAACAAAAAGATCTTAGAGGGAGTCAGGCGGTAGCGAGCGGGTTAAGTACACGTGGCGCAAAGCACAAGGACTGGCATAAGGATCCCAGTTCGAGCCCCTGGCTCCCCATCTGCAGGGGAGTTGCTTCACAGGTGGTGAAGCAGGTCTGCAGGTGTCTTTCTCTCCTCCTCTTTGTCTTCCCCTCCTCTCTCCATTTCTCTGTCCTATTCAACAACAACAGCAATAACAATAATAACCACAACAATGATAAAAAAGCAACAACAAGGGCAACAAAAGGGAAAATAAATAAATATTTTAAAAATAAAAAAGAGCTTAGAGAAGCCATCTCCACAAAGGTTCACAGTCTGATTATTCCAAGGCAGATGCTATCCAAGCTTATCCAGTGCTCATTGTCATCCTGAAGGTATTTCTTCATCATCTGGTCTTACTGATAAAGAAACTGAAGCAGTGAGTGATTATGCACCTTTCACCAAGACATGCACGTGGGAAAAGGTAGGGCCAAGATTCTAACTCAGGCAGCCTTCTGTCAGAATTCAGGCTCCTTGTACTCCACATGCTGTTTCCATGGCCCTGACTCTGGTTCGTCCTCATTCACCAGGTAGCTCCTTCAGAAAATAGGACAAGAGACCTAGGCAGAGACCTGGTTCTTTTTTCTTTACACACAGCCTCAGATTACCCAGGTTTCCTTGCTGTTCCACTGAAGGTTATGGTCAAACATTTGTGCTTCTCCCTGCCTTAGTTTCCTCCTCCACAAAGCAAGACCGCCAGAAGTCCTCCCAACTCCCACTGGAATGCTGTGGGATTTAGGAAATTGGCATACTTGGTTTTGAATTCTGGCTTCTTTGGTCAGGTCAACTAGTCAACCTTTCTGAGCCTAAATGCTCCTTTTTGTAGAGCATGATTAGGCCAACCCCAGAGAGGCTGTTAGAATTGAATGAGAAAATATATAAATCAGGAATGACATACAGAAGGTACTCAGTGTCTTCCTGTCCCCACCCTATAAATGCCCTGGGAATTGACTAAAAAACAAACATACATACAACTACAGATATGCTAATTTATTCCACCAACACGTACTCCTTTCTATTCACCCCCATATTTATTCTATTCTATTCATTTAACTATCTGCCTAACCATCTATCTTCCTATCATCTGCCCACTCCTTCATGCATTCATTCACTTAAGTATATATTGAGCCACTACTGTCTTCCATGTTCAACACATAAAACACAGATTCTGGCTTTTAAAAATCAGTCCACCATCAGGGTTCACAACATGCAATTGAGTGTCCCCATCAAATGTTCAAAGCTCTACTCAGCCAGATTTAACTCACTAGGTTGACAGATCTGTTATTTAAGTAGCTTTTCCCCAAGGTTTTCCTCATTTTGTAGCAATGTACTATGGTTAAACCATTAGTTTAACCTCTCATCATGTCCAAATCTATTTTGTTGAAATAAATCCACAATGTGTGTTCATAGCCCATTCATTTTCATGCAAGCCATGCAGCCATCCTACTCAATCCACCTCTGGGTTGTAATATTTCTTAGAGGGCAGAGCCAGCACCCTAGGCAGACACAGCTGCCTTTGCCATCTGGGCAGGATGATTTCTACAGGAGCACTAACCTTATCTAATTGGCCTAAACCGTGAGCAATTAATGATGTGGAACCTCTCTGAAGGACTATAAATAAACGACCAGGAACCTAAGATTGAAGTGAACCAGAAGTTACAGTAATGATGATGAATTGTGTCTCTGAGAGGCTATTTTTGTTGTCATTGCTGTTGTAGTTGTTGTTATGTGTGTGTTTTTAAAGGAGCTAGTTAGCATCTCTCAGCCATGATGGCCCCACACTAGGGTAGAGCATGGACTCTCAAGCATGAGGTCCTGAGTTCCATCCCTAGCAACATATATACCAGAGTGATATCTGCCTTTCTCTCTCTCTCTCTCTCTCTCTGTCTCTCTCTCTCTCCCTCCCTCTCCCTTTCCCTCCTCCCCCTCTCTCTTTCTCTACCTCTCTCTTCTGTCCTCATTAATTAATTAATAAAATATTTACAAAATTTAAAAAACTGACTGTAATGTCTACTCTCAAGACTATTATATGGAGTAAATCAGTGAATATGAGGGATGTATCCCTAGTGACCAAGCAAACCTGGTGTTGTACGTACTTGGTGTTGTTCTTGTGCCCCATACGCACTCATTGTAGATGTTCTAGTAGAACATAAGTTCATCTTCATGTCCCCTACATAAACTTCTGCTTTACAGTAGGTACTTAGTAAATCTCAATTAAAGATGACTCAGTTTTCTTTGCTTTTTCTCTCTGTGGTGGATTAGCTGTACTCATGGCCCCAGTTCTTCACACACACACACACACACACACACACACACACACACACACACACACACACTTTTACTGGAGAACTGCTCACTTGCTTCTGAATCTGGCCACGTGACATGTTTTGGCTAATTGGACATTAGAAGTGACCTTGCGGGGGTTGAGTGGTGGTGCAGTGGGTTAAGCGCACGTGGCGCAAAGCGCAGGGACCAGTGTAAGGATCCCGGTTCGAGCCCCCGGCTCCCCACCTGCAATGGAGTCGCTTCACGGGCGGTGAAGCAGGTCTGCAGGTGTCTATCTTTCTCTCCCCCTCTCTCTCTTGTTGTTAAAATTCAGAGGCTCCAGCTGGCCGGGCTAGCTTCAGGTGCGGGTAACAGAGACGACCAGAGACATACGGCTGGGCAGGGAAGCTGTATTTCTTTATTCAGGAACAACGATTCATAAACTAACCCAAACTAATCACCAAACAGAACTCTGCTGCCTCTTTCCCCCGCGACGGCACCGAGCACTCTCGAACTCTGGAACTCTGGAACCCTCTCGGGGTTCCTTGGGGCGGGGCCAAGCGGGCCCGCGAAACTAGCAGGACTGATCCAATTTTCTTGGCAGGGGGAGAGCTAGAACAACCTAATGTAAAGCATACAACAATTCCCCCTTTTCTTTTTAACTAAATGACTACAGTATTAAGGGTGTGGGGTGAACAGAAACCTATATCGTACAGGCATTTTTTTAAAAAAGAAACTGGCACAAACATGGAGAAACATGTAAGCAAGTAACAAGAACCAGTGTGCTGCCAAGGGAAGGCCTGAGGGGGCCATGTTTTGCCTCTGTGGGCAAAACTTTATCAGCTTAAAAAAAACACTTCTTGCCTCTGAGGGGTGTACTTGCCTCGACAGGCATTTGCATGGGGGTAGGGAACGGCCTAGAGTCCCAAAGGCAGCTGGCTGCAATTTATTTACTATGAAACAAAACTTGTTATTAGCATAACCACAGCACAATCTAAAATTTCTAATAGAGAAGGAATTTGAGACTTTTACATATCAACAACGTCTTTTTAACCTTTTGTTACACCCATTCAAGATGGAGACACACCCTAGGTGTGTGCAGAAAAGAAAACCTCAGGCATGAGAATAATTAGCATAGCCATTGTGTAATCTACCATTTTTAATAGAGAAGGTAATGGAGAGTTTTACATATCAACAAGTCTATTTAACCTTTTGTTTAGACCAACTTAGTTAAAATATATTGATTGTTAACTAATTTTTACCTCAGACTTTAAATGTAAGTTAATTTTATCTTTATGAGAATTACGTTGAAAACCTTTTTCATTTAACTTTCACTAGTAAGAATTTAGCCTTAAAGTTACTGTTTACCAAACTTTAAACATACACATAAACATGGTCATTAATGTACAAGGAGAGAAACCTTTGTTACGAAGACATGTCATTTCAAACACGAATTTAGATATGTACTGTCTTAGTTGTTGGGGGGGGGGTCACCATCTGGAGGTGGCTTCCCACACAGCTCCACTTCAAAGAATTGCAGGTTGCGATCTCTGCACAAATCTCTGCGTACTCCAGCTTGTCTGCCTTCAGACCGGACCGGCAGCTGGAGATCTCGTGTGCCTAGTTTCGGCAGGGAGCCCGGGGGGTCTGGGAGGTCTGGGATTGTTCCAGAATTCATAGCACGAGGGCGGGCGGGCCAGCCTTATAGAAGGCGTGGGCCTAGGTGCCCAGGTGCTGCTCGCAGTGGCCGAGCAGCATGGAGGGATCACACGTCCAGTGCCCTGCGCCATGCGGTGGAGAGCTGGCTCCTGTGGGCTGGCCTGCGTGCTGGCATTGGGCTCCTGCGTGCTGGCATCGGGCTCCTGCGTGTTGGCATCAGGCTCCAGCGTGTTGGCATCAGGCTCCTGTGTGGTGGCATCGGGCTCCTGCGTGCTGGCGTCGGGCTTCTGCGTGCTGGCGTCGGCCTCCTGCGGGCTGCGGGGCTGCGGGCGCAGTGCGCGGGGTTGTCTGGGCGCAGCCGGCTGGCTGGCTGTTTAACCAGGTGGAAACAGCAGCTCCACGCCTCGCCTCTTGCCTGCTGACTCTTGCCGACTCCTCTGGCTGTTTTGAGTGTGCCCAAGAGAGTGGAAACCACAGAGTGGTCAAGAGATAAATGTTCCAGAAACAGCAAAACGGTCCCGTGAAGAAAGAGCAGAGGCCTTTGGAGATCTCTTCACAAGCAGAAGAGAAGGCCATAGTACATAGGTAGCCAAATTGTCTTCACTTATCTGAGAGATGCGCAGGTCAGGTCCACGTGGGCGCCATTTGTTGTTAAAATTCGGAGCTAGAACAACCTAATGTAAAGCATACAACACTCTCTGTCTTCCCCTCCTCTCTCCATTTCTCTCTGTCCTATCCAACAACAAAGCAACGTCAACAATGGCAATAATAACCGCAGCGAGGCTGCAACAACTAGGGCAACAAAAAGGGGGAAAAATGGCCTCCAGGAGCAATGGATTCATGGTGCAGGCACCGAGCCCAGCAATAACCCTGGAGGGAAAAAAAAAAAAAGTGACCTTGCAGAAACTTGACATCAGCACATGTGCACCTTTGCTATTGTTCCTACTCCGTCACCATGAAACAATGCTCAGGATAGCCTCATGGAGGGCAGGACACATATAGGAAAAGATTGAGTCATACAACAGCCACCTGACCTGCAGTGATAAGGGTTAGTTGAGCCACAGCCAGCACTGCTCATTCCACCTCCACTCAGCCTAAGTCCCAGAGCCACAGGCCCATGAGTACAACAAATCTTGCATGTTAAGGGACAGACCTGTGGGTACTTGACCATACAGAATTATTGTGGCAACAAATATCCTATACACTCCTTACCCAATTAGCACCAGGGGTAGTTGAAAAGTGATGACACATTTAAATTTTTTTTTCTCTTATCATTTCTGAGAAAATGTTTTAGAAGGAATTGTCATTAATTGCTTAAATTATTTTAAGCATTATGTATTGGAAAGCTGTGACCATCATTGTTGGGCTCTTTTATATAGAATATAGTCAGCTAGAAAAATAATATTGTGATCCAGGAGGTGACACAGTAAAGTGCTATACTCTCAAACATGCAGTCTGTGTTCAATCCCCTGTAGCATCTGTACCAGAGTGATGTCTGGTTCTTTTTCTGTCTTCCTATCTCTCATTAATAAATAAATAAATTATATCTTTAAAACATAAATAATGATGTTATTACATTGACTCTTAACATTACAACATATAAAACTAGAACATTACAACAACAAGAACATTACATCATCAAGAACATTACAACATATAAAACTTTCATATGCTTTATCTAAATTACCCTGAGTCTTACTCAGGAACATTATTCTGGAAGGTGAAGTGACCTAGACTGGGTCACACAGCTGATGAGTGAACTCTTGATATAATGTGTATTTACTTTGCATGATTGCCATAACATACTAGTACAAACTTAAATGTTTAGAGCATCACAAAATTATTATTTTACAGTTTTGTGTGTAAAACATCTGATAGGACCACAAAGTCAAGATGTCTTTTTCCTCTGGAGAATCTAGGAGCAAATCTGTTTATTTCACTTTTTTGGTTTTTATAAACTACCCACGTTCCTTGGTTCCCAACTTCCTCATCTTTAAAGTCAGCATCTGACTATCCATTTGTCACCATACCCTTCTAACTGAGTGTACTTGGGAAAGTCTATTCCAGTTTAAGGCTTTGCATGACTAGACTGGACTCACCTGGATAACCCAGAAGTTCTCCCCATGTCACAACCTAATTTGCCTTTGCAAAATCTTTTTTTTTTTTTTGCATTCAACCTAACTAGTCATAGTTATAGTTCTCAAAGACTAAGATGTATTCATTTTTGAAGGACCACTATTTTTCCTTACCTACAAAAGGTTACCTATACTTTTAGTAACTCACCTTAGGACATGGCAGGCTATTGACATCACTACCAGTCTTCTTTTTCCAGAAACAATGGTGCAGCAGTATGATTATAAGATTTGTTTGGAAAATCTATTTAGCAAGCAGAAATAACAGTAAATGTGCTCCCCCAAACAGATCTGAAGGCAGAGTTGCATTTGACTGCTTTGAGTCCAAGATATTTTATATTCCTATAAAATCACTTACTGCCAGCTCCAGACATGTTTCTGATTAAAAGGGTCCAAAGGGTGTGTTCCTTCGGCATCTAATGCTTACTCATCTCTCTGGATATAAAGAGACCAGATCCTGTAGGCGAAATGGATTGATTTTATGGCGAGATAGCAGCAGCTGAAATTACTTCATGCAAATGGAGCTTGGTAGTGTGACTTCATGAATAAGAAATGAGCCAGCGCCTCCTCTCCCCACAGGCGATCTTGTGCACTGGGAAATTAATTGTGGCATTCTCTGGGTGGCCCCCACTTCTCTGTCAGAGTTTCAGGCAGACACAAAGATGCTTCTCTTTCCCCCAGTTGGATAGAAAGCATTTATATCACTTACAGTTCTGCTCTGTGTTGTAAATGGACTCTGTGTTGTAAATGGTGGGTCAGTCTCATGTCTCGAGAAGCTTCTGGGCTTCTTCCAGAACTTAATAATTTGTGTTGGGATTCACCAAGGCACTGAGCTGTACATAGTGATTATAAGTTGAGAGTATCTCTTAGTTGAGGAGATCCATGATGCCCTCCCTGACCTTTTTGAGTGACAATGAGCCCCAGTGCTTTACTGCATGGTCTCAGGAGCCCAAATGTCTGGGGTTCACATCCTCACTCTGCTCTTCTTTAGATACATGACCGTTAAGCAAGTTACCAAATCTGTGGCTTGGTTTCCTTACCCATAAATTGGTAATTATAATGACATTCATTTCTCATTTCTTATAAGCACTGCACAAGTAGATGAGCATAAAGCACTTGGAAGAAAGTGAAGAATTCCACTGACACCAGAATGTGGAAGTGCCAGATGTCACTTAAGCTCAAATAAAAATGAATGAGTGTTCTTTGCTGCTGATTTTGCTTTTTTAAAAAAGAATCATTTTATTTATTTCATATTAATATAGTTTTTAAAGTTTTTAAATATTTATTTATTTTCCCTTTTGTTGCCCTTGATTTTTTTTATTGTTGTAGTTATTGTTGTCAGTATTGAAGTCATCATCGCTGTTGGACAGGACAGAGAGAAATGGAGAGAGGAGGGGAAGACAGAGAAGGGGAGAGAAAGACAGACACCTGCAGACCTGCTTCACTGCCTGTGAAACAATTTCCCTGCAGGTGGGGAGTCGGGGGCTCAAACTCGGATCCTTACGCCGGTCCTTGTGCTTTGGACCACCTGCGCTAAGCCCGCTGCGCTACTGCCCAACTCCCGAATAAAGAGTTTTATGTGAAGAAGACAACAGTCAACACACCACTCCTGTATATGTGGTGCCAGAGAGCAAATGATGAGCCTCAGTCTTGCAGGTCATGTACTCTCTCAGTTGAACTATTTGCCAAATCAGGCCTGGTAATGAAATGAACCTGCCCCTACAGATAGCCTATCACTAGCTTGAAAGCAGGAAAGCAGCAGTTTTGAGAGAATACTGTGAGGGTTAGAGGACCTGTGCTAGGTATGTTATGATCTTTTTAATTCTGTGATCTAACATTGTTTCTACAAAATACCAGTTTTCAGGATTATCCTCATACATACATGATGTGTGTGCATCTTCACCTCTGTCTTGAAAGAAGGTTTTATTCTCCTGATTTCTTAGATGAGGAAACCAGAGAAATAGAGAAGTTAAATTGTATGCATATGGTCCACTGTTTAAAAGTAATGGAGTTCAAATTCTCTCCTTCTGATTCCACAAACTCAGTGTCTTCCCCATGTCACCTTTTTGTTCCTTTTATTTTTTTTTTAATTATTGATTTACAAAATTACAAAATAACAGGGGTACAGTCCATACCATTCACACCACCAGATTTCTGTGTCCCCATCCCCTCCATTGGAAACTGCAGTGATTCTCCCAAGGTCACTGATATGGATTGGCTCTTATTTCTGTAACTGACTTTGTCTGTCTGTCTGTCTGTCTATCTATCTATCTATCTATCTATCTATCTATATGATTTTTTGCCCATTTTTTCCTATGGTTCTGTCTTCTTTCTTTTTAAGTTATAACTGTACCTATTACTACATACCTACTCCCATTACTACTTCCAAATGTCTTTCTTTTCCTTTTTTTTTCTTTTCTTTTTTTTTTTCCTTTTCTGTCTCTGAGTCCTGATGGTCCTGATTTAATTGGGTTTCAGAGCTCTCTAGTTTTCTTCCCCTAACATTTATCCTCCTCTGAAAGTATGGACCAAAGTTCTTTTGAGGGTACAGAAGATGGAAGGTCTGGCTTCTGTAATTGCTTCTTTGATAGACATGGGCTTAGCAGGTCTATCCATACTCCCAATCCATTTCTATATTTCTCTAGTAGGGTAGGGCTCTGGGAAGATGAGGTTGTCAACCATGGACTTCAGGATGGAATCATAGTAGCATCTGCAGCTCAGTATTGAAAGGCAGCAAGTTATGAGACAGGACAAAACATTTAATAAGTAGGAAACAGAAGGCAGGAATAGATCAGATGAAAACGGGGATTTTAGGGTTGTAAGAAGCTATGAAGTCTATTTTAGGTATGTTCCAAGGGACCCATGACTTTAGTAATTTTTGCTTGATCTTGGTAATTAACTTGAAGGTAGGCTAAAAATATTGTCTGGAAAGATGTAGTCAGAGTTGAGAAAGCTGGAAGTAGTTCTGAAACTTGAAGAAAATATATAAATACAATTTAACTTTTTACCCCATCAGGCTAACCCAGGGCCCATGGCTATTCTTGTTTAGCGCAGGAGCCTATATGACCTCTGAGTTCCTGTCAGTCTAAGCTCACACTCCATGGTCGCAGCTGTGAACATTCTAGGCTCTACTCCTTTCAGGCCCAGTCTTCCTTGAATAACAGAGTAGGATGACCCAGTCTCTCTTTGGAAAGTGGGGCAGTCCCTATCATTGCTAGTTTATATTGAGGGTATGATCCTAAAGCTCACAAAAGGGATTATGATGACATTCCTGATGGAAGTCATCAGTGATGGTGAAGAGAGGGGCTTATTAGGGGCCTAGTCTCATCATGTCTATAGGAGGAACTCTAAGGATTCACTATCCATGTTACCATTTTATTGATATATTGATAACTCCACACTCTAGCAATGTACTGCAATGTATGATTTTCTTTTCTTTCTTTCTTTTCTTTTCTTTTTTTTTTTCCTTTGGTTGATGTGACAGAAACTCAATTAGGATGAGGCTGGGTGACAGAGGGCAATTTAATGGAAGTTAATGGATGAACATACAGGGCAGTCAAAACTGGAGAAGGCTAAAATGGATGTGTCTCTCAGAAATACAGGAAGTCATAATTGGGACTGCCATTGGGCTCCTTTTGTAGCTTTTGCTCCATTTGTTTTCTTCTGTAAGTAGTTTTTTTCCCCCCAATTATTTTTATCCACTTAGTCCCAGGTTTCAAAATCCCTAGAATGGGGGCAGGCAGCTGGCTCATCTGGTAGAAGATATACCACCATGCATAAGGACCTGAGTTTGAGCTCTAGGTCACCACTTGGGAACACCTGCAGCAGAGAAGCTTCTCTAGTGATAGACCTTTCTAATTGTTGTGATTAGCAGGATTTTACAGCATTCTGATGCAGAGTGAATAGTTTAGGAATGTAGACACTGGACAGCTTTTGGAACCTGGGTGTGAATCCTTGGCTCTGTCACTTAATAGTTGTATCATTTAATTCCTCTGAGCCTCAGTTTCCCCTTTGAAAATGGGGCTCATGATGTCAAGTGTAGAAACATTCAGAATAAAGTATAGGAGATACTTTCTTTCTGCAATATTATAGATGTGTATTATGTTGTGATGAGGACATTATTATTGATGAATTATTATAATAATATTTTATTTATTGGGAGTTTTCCTGCTATTGAAAATAGATCACATATAGCACTAATAGGTTTAAGGCATATAACCTGATGGTTTGATTTATATAGCTTGTGAAGTGATTACCTCAGTAATCGGCTAACATTCATCTTTGCAAATAGACACAATAAAAAAGGGGGAAATGTTCCTTCTTGTGACAAGAACTCTTTTAAGTTTCTCTCTTATCAATTTCCCTGTATCCCATAATGCAGTGTTAGCTCGTGCCATCATGTCAAGTATTACAAACCTAATACTTGTTATTTTATAAGTTTGTATCTCTTGACCACCTTCCTCCAATTTCCCCAACCTTCTTTTTATTCCATATACACTATAGCATATGTCATCTCTTGGCTCTTTGATGATGACTATTTTGATGTTTTAATTTACATTAAATTTGGTTTTAAATAATTTGCATTTCCCTGATGACTTGTGATGTCAAGTATCTTTTAATGTACCTGTTGGCCTTTTGAGTATCTTCTTTGGATAAATGATTATACAAGTTGTTTATTTTTTAGCACATATGAGATCCGGAATATGCATGTTAAAATGTAAATTTCATACATTTGATTCCAGTAAGTGACTTAGAGCTAGTTGGATGAATGAAGGATGGATGGATGAAATTCTGCTGTTCCAGGTGAGAATTTCATGACTCTTCCTACTTCCAGAGTATGTGTTCCTGCTAAATATTCAAGAAAAAGTAAACAAAACAAATATTATTACACAGCAGAGCAGTGGAGGAAGGCAGAGGGGAAGTAAAATTACTAAACATATACTGCATTTCAGGGTCTGTTTCTCAGTCCTCAAAAGCCCAGAATGAAGGCCATCTGTTTTGTGTTTGACAGATGAGGGAACAAAGAAAAGGGATGGAACATTAAGAAGAGAATGCTGGTCCTTGCTTAGTGCCTTCTTTCCCTAAAGCAAAAAACAATGGAGGGACTGGAAGGTAGCTTACCTGGTAGAGTAGACAGTACTATATGTGAGGACCTGGGTTTGAGCTGCTGGTACCACATAGAAGCCATGCACTTCGCAACACTAGAAGAAACTTCATGAATGGTGGAGTGGTGCTATGGTGTCTCTTCTCTCTTTGTTTCTTCCTCCTCTACCTCACTCTGTCTATAAGTAGAGGGGAAAAACTAACTCATTAAGAACAGTGGAATTACAAAGCAAAGCCCCAGGTACAAAGCTAACAAATAGGGGCTCAAGCCCCTGGTCCCCTACCTTCAGGTAGTGAAGCCGTGCTCCAGGTATCTCTCTTTCTCTCTCCCTTTGTCTTACCCTCCTCTCTTTATTTCTATCTTTCTCTATCCAATAAATAAACAAATAAGTAAATATTTAAAACTAACAAAGCACAAAATAAAAGACAGTAGGATGAGTGTCTGTGAAAGCCTTTTAAGATTCTTATGATTTGATCTTTCTCTGACTGAGGTTTAGTCTTCTGTTGTTTAACCTGGCTGTCCTTGTGCTTGCAAATGCACAAATTATCTGGGATACAAATTCTGTCATTAATGTGAGTAGCAGAGCTCCAAGTGCTCAGACGAGCACCCAGCCTTGAATAATTGCATCACAGAATGTTAATAATAGTGTCTGTGTCTTCTGTATCCTGGGAAGGCTGTTTTGTTCTGCTTTTACACCATTCCATAGGACAGATCATAAAGGGATTAGATATAAGTGCATTTAAGATTTGACTGAATTGGGCTTCTAATCCTAACACTGGTAGTTGGGATATTTGTTTAACCCAGCAGCATCATGAGTTGCTTTCCCAGCTCTTTCCTACTGAGGTCAATGTATGATAATATAGTCAGCAGAGGCAAGATGAAAAGATAATTGGTTGCCCCACCTTCTCTTTGATGGCTCTTTGAAGATCATCACTGCCCTCTTTAGCTACAAATCGATTGTACCTATAACTCAAAGGAAGAAATACAGTTTTATGCTGATGATCTGGGAAATTAAGCTGACCTTAGTTGGAACTATTTTTCAACTTGCCCAAAACATCTCACCAGAAGTAAATGTGTGAGCTGGATCTTGCAACTGGCAGATGGATGTGGGGATCTTTCCTCAATCCCAGGGATGTTCCTCCTCTGGGCAGTAGCATTTTCCAGGAGGAACTATTGAATGGTTTCACCTCTTTGATTTTTATAGGCAAAAACAGACTGTTTATATGGGATTGAAAAACCAGAGACTGTTTTAAGTTGGAAAAATACCAGAAGTACCTTATAGGAGGAAAATAGGGATCAAGAGAACATATGGGGGAGAAAATGAGAGGGAGCTGGTGCTGATCTGTAAGGGAATGAGAAAAACGTTTTTAGGAAGTAATAGTAGCCAATTATTCTACAGCTTCAGAAGGGCATTGCTCTAAGCTCATTATAGATATGAACTCACTGAATCTCACAGGTGTGCTCTAAAGGTAGTACTACAGCTGTGCTGACTTTAAACGTCAAGGATTGAGGCACAGAGCGCTAGGAGTCAGCACTCTTTCCCTGTCTGCTATACTCATGACTTGGTAGCAGCAGTACTAATTATTACCATGATAATACTAGTAACATTAGCTGCAATGTATTGTTGACTATTGTCCCAACTCTGTGCTAAATGCTCATTTCAGATAATCTTGGGACATACCTGATGAAGCTGCAAGTATTTTTGTCCTAAATTGTACAAGTGAGGAGATACATGTGAGGAGGTTAGTTGAAGAGAAAGGGGGTCCTTTTCCCTTATTTAGATTCAAGCTTTCCAGCTTCATTTTGTTATTTATGTTTAGGGATTACTTAGAATGTTATTTTTTGGGTGCTGGGTAGTGGCATACCTGCTTGAGTTCACATATTACCATATGCAAAGACCCAAATTCAATTTCCCAGTCCCCACCTGTAGGAAGGAAGCTTCATAAGCACTGAAGCAGTGCTACAGATATTCTCTCTCTCCTCTACCTATACCCACTGCATTTGCTGTCCTTTCAAATAAAGAGAAAAAATGAATGCTGTTTTATTACTTTATATAATTGTCAGATTAAAGAGTAAGTTTATTTAGAAATACTAAGTCACTGTTATTATTTAAGAGTCTGGGTATAGCCCAAAGCAAGCTTGTATGCTAGAAAGTTATTCCCATTCTGAAAACATGTTAGACATCTATGGGTGAAAAAATTTAGTAGGTTAATTATCTTTGTGGACACAACTGTCTATTTTCCAAAATTTTTTAACACAAGTGAGGTTTCTTTTCTATGACCAGACATGCCAAGGTTGTTGATATTATGTAATAAAAACACAGATCTCTTTATGGACTTCTTACGTGGTTCTGGGGTTAGAACCCAGGGTCTTGCATATGGTAAGGAACACCCCCTCTTCCAGGTGAACTCTCTCCCTACCTGTGTGTGGTTTTAAGTCCGTTCTGATACAATGCTTGGTATCCCTTGATTAGGAAGCAGATGTGTCAGACTGTCAAAATGCCTTTATTATACTGTGTTCTAAAAACCTCTGGAATAAAATAAAATGTAGTGCAATGTAACTTGAGTTTGCACACATTATTCTTGCTTTAAAATGTATTCTGATCAATTACATTTTTTATTTTTTATTAGTGGATAGAGAGAGAAATTGAGAGGGGAAGAAGAGGCAGAGAGAGAGAGAGAGGATAGAGACCTACAGCACTGCTTTACCACTTGTGAAGCTTTTTGCCTGCAGCTGGGGACTGAGGGCTTGAACCTGGGTCTTTACAAACTGTTGTGTGTGCACTCAACCAGGTGTTCCACCATCTCAATCTCTGATTCCACAGTTTTTAAGGCAGAAAAAAAATTAATCAAAGTAAACTGCATGTCTCTTCAAGCTTTTGTTCAGTGGTAAATTGTCTCATAGCACTGTTACATTTTCTCTTTCTCAATTCCACACGTCCCCAAAGAGTCCACTTTCTCCTCACCTCAGACAGACCAACCCACTTGCCTTTTTATTCCTGACATTTGGTCTAAAGTTGTATTTGACTTTTTTTTATTATTATTACCGCCAGGCTTATTGCTGGGACTCTCAGTGCCTGCATGACAAATCTGCCACTCCTGGAAGCCATTTTTTCCCACACATACCCCTTCCACTCTTGTATTTGATAGGATAGAGAGCAATGTGGGAGGGGTATATAATATAGAGGCCTGCTTCACTGCTTGTGACCCCCCCCCCCCAACATGCAGGTGAGAAATCTGAGTTTGAACCCTGGTCTCTGTACACAGTAATGTGTGTGCTCAGCTGGATGTGCCACTGTATGGCTGCTGTATTTGATATTTAGATTTAGGAGATAATCCCCCATGTCAATTATGCACTAACCATCTTGTAGGGAATCACTGAGGAGAGGATTCTAGCTAGAAGGTCTAACTTCATGCTTGTTGGTCATTCCCAAGGGCCACTCCAGGATCTCTGAAAACCTGCCTTAGCTACTGCTCCATTTCTATGGGGAAGCTTTGGTCTCAGGAATCCACAGTTCATGCAGGCCCCAGCTGTGCACTAGGCTGTGGCCAGATCCAGAGAAGCATTAGAACATTCCTGAACTACTTAATGTTGCTAGTCTACCTTCCATATTAAAGTGGTGTGAGCTGAATGAAGAGTTTGATAACCGAGGTTCTCTGCTCCCAATTAAACTGAGGACTTTATATAAAGAACTCAATAATTGTTAAAGGATGGGATTGTGAGGTTTGAATACCAGCTCAGAACATGACTAGCCTTTGGATTCTGGGGTGGTGTGTGTATGTCTCTGTGTGTGTTTTCTTCAAACTTTAGTTTCCTCTACTCTAGAATAAGGCAGGATATAGGGGAATGCCTGCCCTGAGACAGCAACTATGAATTTTTATAAAGCATGTTTCAGTGCCTGGAAACTATAATACCACCTGTCTTTACTTTGAGCAACTTGCCAGCATCCCTTCCTTTTCTTAGGAAGTAAGAACTGGCAGGACTGAGACCTCCCACTCTGTGCCAGAGAAAGAACTTTCTCGTACTTTATCAATTATGTGTTGCCTCTGCTTCATTGTACTTTTCTCCACATCATTTCATGTTTAGGGTGGCAGTTTCTCATACTAAGAAAAATTCATTAAATTTGTTTAGATATTTTAAATAAGCATAGGAAAAGAAAGTATCAAATCATTGTAATTGTAGAACTGGGAGAACATTTTCTATTGTAACTTTCCAGTTTACATGTATCCTTTTTTTAAACCTTAGCAATTCCGTGTACAGTTTTCCCAGTCTGTGATTGTTCTCCAGCAACACATTAAGTAGTTGTTTGACAGTATGGGAATCTGGAAAATTATTCTATAAAGTTTATATTGCTGGACACTAAATTCATTCCCAGTATTCATTGGTTACAAGGAATTCTTGGGGTTAGGAAACAATTGCAGCAATTCAGAGAGCATTGCTGGAGGCTTGGGCCAAGTGGACGCAAGGGAGTTCTGAGATGGGGTCAGACCAGGCTATACCCTGAAAACAGTATCAGAAGGGTTTGCTTCTTCACTGGATGAAGCATGTGAGGGAAAGAAAGGAGTCGAGAATGATACTCAGGGTTTCTGTCTAAGCAACTGGAAGGGCCCACTCACCATGGAGAATGGTACATGTGTAACAGGTCTGGAGAGGTGTAGAGGACATGTGGTTTAAAGCATGGAGCTGGAGATCTATTTTGACATCCAGATGGAAATTTAAAGATAGGCAACTGGCTAGATGAGTGTAGGAACCAAGGAAGATGTCCTGCTGGGAGCTCTAAAACAGAAGTCTGTTGATGTGAAAGAAAAAAAATGTGGGCAGAAAAGTTATACAAGTTTTCCTCAGCTGAGGATAAAAGAGGCCATATTGGCAACTCTTTTGAGGCTCACTCCTTTTCTTTCTTATTTTCACTTTCCTTTTTATCTTTCTGTCCTTGTCTTCCACAAACCAATACAATCTTCCACATGATGAAGAAGTTACAGACATTTATTAAACAGGTTAAGTTTAGCAAGAAGTAAAAGTAACTAAATAAACTGACCATTAAACAGTCAGACTAGAGAGTTTGAGCATATATGAATTGACTGAAAATCTGTGACATTTGCTTTAGGTAGGCTGGTTTCTTTTCACTCTAAAGTATATGCTAGTTTGTACACGTCAGGCAATCCTTCTCAACCACAACTCATCCCAGTGTTGGAGGAAGATTAGTCATGTCCATTTTCACTGTTTTATTTTCCTTCAACTGGAGTCCACTAGTTGCCTGTGAATCCCTGGCATGCAGCTAGCTCAGTATCATGTGATAAATGGTCAATTTGATGAAAGCAAAAATCCTATCTGATTTTTCCACCTCTGTATTCCTGGCATAAACCATGGGAATCATAATCTAATAGTATAATAATAATAATAATAATAATAATAATAATAATAATAATACACATTGTAAGAATAAGGAAATTTTATTAGCTTATTCCGTAAACCTTCATGGTGGTCAATATAGGTATTAAAATGAAGTAGGGACCAAGACAGACCACAGCTCTGCCTTCCTAGAACATGGTTGCTCACGTGGTGCTTTAATGCTGGCCTGGCACTAATCTCACACTTGACACCTTACCAGTTTTCCTGATTCCTGAGACTACAGGTACTACTACTAACACCATTTTTCAGATGGTACAACCAAGACTGAAAGCAGATAAATCATTTGTCCAAAGCCACAGATTCTCAGCATGGTAGAGCCAGCATTTGAACCCTGAGTTCAAAGCTCTATAAAATCTGTCAATCACTGTCATACCCTCCTGCCTTCCCATCTCCAACAGAACGCAGGCACATCTTTAGTCTTCACAGAAGGAATAGAGAATGACTCATCTTGTCCAAGAACATGGAATGTCTCCCTGGGCTGCACCCTCCTTAGCTTGTGATACAAGCACTTATTATCTTTCTCATCTCAGTTACTAAACCAGACAGGACATGGGAGTTTGTCGAGGATGGAACCTAGACAGGAAAATCCTTTAGCAAATAGCTCCTAAGAGGAGATGAAGCAAATCACATCAACTCCAGAGAAGCGATGGTTCCATAGCCATCGGGACTCTTGGGAGACACTGTCTTCTCTGGGGAGGCTGAAGCTGGAGCCAGATGCGCTTTTGATAATTCAGCTGCAGCACAGACCTGCTAATTAGGGTTGTTTATTTTGTGCTACATAAAGCAGATTTGATTAACTGAGCAGGACAGAAGCATTTTTAGGGGATAGCACTTTCTCTCTGGCTGAGACTTTCTTTGCCTCTTGTCTTTGAGCCTGGGGTCCCTGAAATGTTTGGGTTTTTTTTTTTTTGCTGGGCCAAAGGAGGTAGAGGGTTTTTGGCAGAATGCCTGGAGCTGGGCTTTCCTCACACCCTGCTGGCCCCCGAGAGTGCAGGAAGGGTATGGCTGCCTCTAACCCACTAATGTGCCAGTAAACAAACATGCATGGGTGGTTTACCTGGCTGTGGCCCACAGGCTGATACCAGCCCATTTTCATGCAAATATGACCACCTACAAATAAATAAAACAGGTTGATGAAATCTAGGAAAGCGTGAAAGAGCCTGCCAGTGTAGAGAAGCCATGGACATCTGCCCCATGGCAAAGTCCTCCCCACGAACTATAGGACCCCTGATCCACTCTGCTCTACCTGCAAGCCCTGTTCCCATCTGACCCCTGTTCTAATCTGACCCCTCGCCCCTACTCAGCTGTGCCTTCACCAGCTCTAAAAGCAGCCCCCTTGCAGAGAACTGGAGCTCCCAAGTTACAGCACATTGCCTAGACTTGAAGGGCGGGCAGCAAGAAAGCCCTTTCCAGTTGTGACCTGGGTGGGTGCATTTCTGGAAGTGGGCCTTCTGCTGGTTTCTGTTCAAACTCAGTATTCACGAGAGGCAGAGGTGTGGGCCCCCAGAGAGCAAAGGCTGCTGTCTGCCACCATGGCCATTTCATTACTCATCTGCTAATTGTGGCAAATGGGGATTTTACAGCTCCCCTGGCCCTCGTTGTGAGCTATGGTGCTGTTTTAAGAAAGGGGGTGGGGAAGGAGAGAAGGGCAGCCTTGGAATCCCTTCAAGGGGTACATGTGCCTGCCTGCCTGGTTTATTTGTGGCCTTTAAACCTGAGTCTGGCTTCTACACCCACTGAGTGATGAGTCAGGGCTGGAGCCCACAGGCTGAAGCAAAGGCCATAGCTTGGGCTCACATTGGGTGGTCTTTGTTCACCACTGGGTTCAGAAGAGTCACATGCTGCTGCCAGGCTGAGCATCTGAGAAGAGTGTGTGAGAACAGAGGATACAGACAAGATATTCTTCTAGAGACCATGTACCCAGAGGCCAGCCCCTAGGTCCTAGGCAGCTGTAAAAAGGTGGCAGTGAGTCAGTGCTATCAAAAGTAGGATTCAGAAGAGCTTAGGGTTTGGACAGACAGGCAATTTAGAATCTGAGTCTCACTTCCCAGCTGTAAGGTAGGAGAGGAGCACTCACCTGTCCCGGCTGTGGGAAGAGAGCTGAGTGCTTAGCAATAGAGGGCCATCACCCTGCCCAGCTCACACATCCATTCTGCACTTCATGTATGCATTAGTGAGGCTATTTGAGGAGCCCTTATGCTGTCTGCAGCTCTGCAATTATAGTCATCAACCAGACTTGCCTTCGGTGAGCACCTACTGGATGTCAGGACTTATATATTGTATTTTTGATATTTAAACTCACCCTGTAGTAAGTCATCCCAGATCCATTTTCCAGGGGAAAAAGTCACTTGCTCAAGTCATTTGAGGTCATATAAACCCAGTAGTGTCCCTCTGTCTAGCCCAGATGAGGGGTCTGCTGGATACTTCTTTCTCTTTGACCACAACCATCTCATCCCTTTTTCAGAATTCTATTTCACTCTCCTAGAGCCAGCCTCTCCCACTTCTGCTCTGAGAAGTGGAATATGACAAGGGTTAATGCCTGGTTTTTGGAGTTTAAACAGATGGAAATTTGAGTCCAGTCCAGTCACCTAGTAGCTTTGAGGCTTGGACAAGACATTTGCCTTCTCTGAGCTCTATTGTCCTATTGCTGAAGCTTCACAGACAGATCATGAGTGATTAGAAGGGCACAAGAATGTGTTGATGTTAAAAGATGCCAGCACCTTCCCTCCCTCAATGGTGGCTGCACAACTTAGAACCCTCCACAGGGCATCCCTCTTCTGCAGACCAGCAAGAAGTGGGGGACAGGCTGAACCTGAGGCCACAGGGGACCTCTCAAAAAGGTCTCCCTTTCCTCAACAATCTCCGTGCTCATCACTGGAGGAAGGACCCCACCACCTCACCCTGTTTAACTGGGTGTGGCATTGCCTGACCCCCAAGACACTCATTCTCTGACCAGCCAGTACATTTACATTTATTCTTCTAAACTACTGTGTCACTACCTATACCACTTGCTCATAACCCCTGACATCAGGGACCCACATTAGCCTAGAACAAGATCTTGAGCAAAGTCTTCAGCGTAATTGCTCTTTAAGGCTCTTCACCATCTGTGCCCTGTGTTCCTCCAGCACACTCATGCTCTACTCCCACCCCAGTGCCTTCACTTCCACTCCCCCTAAGCCCTACCCAACACCCTGAGCTTCCTTAGACATCAGTGTCCTTGCTTAATCTTCTAATTTCCCTGTCTGTAATTCCCTTTTCCATTCTTTCCTTGGGGAATTGTTTCTGCTCTTTCTTTAAGATTTGACTCAGACCCTTTGCCCCTTCTCCAGGAAGCCCTCTCCGATATTTCAGGGTGGTTAGATACCTTTCTTCTCTGTTTTCCCAACAGAGAAGAAAGGTATCTAACCTTTCCCAACCTCTAAGCTGACCTCCCTTCTAGCACTTGTCCTGATATGTTTGCCCAACTGTTTTTTCTGCTAGACTACAATCCCCTGCAGGTGGAAGCTATGCCACTGTCATCTCAGGAGCCCTAAAGAGAAAAGACCCAACTTAAAGTTATGATGTTGAGTAACTAAATAGATTAATGGCCTGAAATTTTTTTCTTGATGAAAAATTCTCAACGGTTGCAATTTGGAGTATCTGCACATTGGGCTGTGTACTGTCTGTATATTCACTGTGACTTTTTCACCTTTGTCTCTGTGTCCCAGAGACAGGACTCAATACGATGGAATCATGTCTAAATCTGAATGTGTGTCTCATGCTGACAATCCAAACCTTATTCATTAGCACAGCAATTAACAGCAGTGCTTAATGACAGATGGCCAGGCTGTGTGCCTGGACCACTGGCTTCACAGTGGGCTTGGAGCTGGGGTGTACTCACTGAGCTAATGCAAATCTGAGAACTAGAGACTGCCTTCAGTGAGCTCACATCAGTGCCTGTGTAGTGGGGGCTGGGCCTAAAGGGGCCAGGCTGCGGACCTTGTGCTTGGAAGGGAGGGAAAATATCCCATCTCTGTTCTAATCCTGGATTTTTTCCCCCTTGAAATCTGAATTTTATATTAGGGAGACCCAGTATACCACCCCCAAGTTTCCTTTGACCAATCTGAGCTGTAGGGATGTCTCCCGGAAATAGTGTCCCTTTCCTTTTTACTCCTTAGATGTAAGGACTCTGTACAATCCCTGTCTAGAATTGCAATGTATAGACTTCTCAGACTAAGCTAAAAGACTCCCAGAGTTTATATTTTAAGCTGTGCTAAGTTCAATGTTGTAGAAATACAACTATATTGAAGTGAGTTTGGAGAAACATTTTTTCTTCCTGTTAATCCCGCTTTGAGTTGGCTGACAGGTTATTACTCTGTGAATGAGACTCATTTCTCCATGAGAGAAATACTCCTTCCTGTGTATACATTCTGCTTTTGATTTCAAGATCTCTCTTGAGAGCTTCGCCTGCGGGCAGCTTTATTTGAGGGAGTGGGTAGACATGTGCTCCTCTTTCTTTTTCTGTTATTTCTTTAGCTGTGGTTGACTAAGTACAAGCATCCATACTGGACAGAAGGTAAAGTAGGAAAGAAAAGTTCTTACTGAAGTGATGTGTGACAGTTGACTTTGTTCTTCTTGGATGGAGCAGAAACTTAAAGCTGACTTTACATCTCAAGTTCTTTCTGAGAGACCTCAAAATTACTAGGGGCTATAGATCCCTTGACTTAGCTGATTTCACTTGAAGCTTCTCTTTCTCCTGGGAGAACATGACTGTCTGGACTAGTTTTTCCCTAACAGTGATAGGACAGCAGAAATGCTTTGTTGTTTCCACAAAGAGTGTTGGTCAGTGTGCTTGACTTCCACTCCTGAGGAAGTTTGTGGTCCCTCTTAACTACTGCAGTCAGGAGAGTTGATATTTTTCCTCCTGCAGTTATATCACCCACCACCCCCCAACTCCTGCTTCCTCGACTTTCACTTTCTTAGTTTATATTAGACATCAGCCTGATGTCTTGCTGATCTTAAATGAACATACTCAAGACTCTCCAGTGCATTGAAATCACTTTCTCTAGTGCTAAGTCCAGTATCCTCTTGAATTTATCAAACATCAACTGTACACTTTTGCATCTTGGGTTTCCAGCACTTTGCACTATATTGGATATCTTTTGACTGAATTATAATCTTGGCTATAATGTTCTCTTTTAAAATATTGTTGATTTACCTTTGAAGAACTTAGTCATCGTGTCTGTACAGTTTCATGCTCTGGGCCAACATTTTCATTAAGATATAGAAAAATACAGAGGGGGCTGGGCAGTAGTGCAGTGGGTTAAGTGTACATGGCACAAAGCACAAGGACTGGCTTAAGGATCCTGGTTTGAGCCAGGTGGGGGTGTCACTTAACAAGCAGTGAAGCAGGTCTGCAGGTGTCTTATCTTTCTCTCCCCCTCTCTGTCTTCCTCTCCTCTCTTGATTTCTCTCGGTCCTATCCAACAACAACAGCAATGGAAACAAAAACAACAGTGGCAACAAAATGGGAAAAAATAGCCTCCAGGAGCAGTGGATTCATAGTGCAGGCACTGAGTCCCAGCGATAACTCTGGAGGTGCACAAAAAAAAAAAAAAAGAAGAAGAAGGAGAAGGAGAAGGAGAAGAAGAAGAAAGGAAAAGAAAAAGAAAAATACAGAGAGAGATTGAAAAGAGAGGGAGAATCACTACAACTCTAGAGCTTCTCCCAGTGTGGTGACACTTCCATGTGGTGCAAAGGTTTGAATCTGGACTTTACTGCAAAGAAGACACACATAGTATATCACTCTACCTCAAGATATTTATCCTGCCTTTGAAATGGGCTCTTTCCTCCTTCATTTTTATTTGTTATCAATAGTGAGTTACAAGATTGTAAGATTACAGTGTATAGTGTCACATCACACCCACCACCAAAGTTCTATGTCCCTACCCTCCCACCTCCCAAAAATAACCACAGTAATTCTTTTATTTATTTATTTTAATTGCCACCAAAGTGTGGGCTCAGTGCTGACACTGTGAATCCACTGCTCCCAGCAACCATGTTTCTCTTCTCTACCCCACCCTTAGTATTTTATTTTATAGGATAGAGAGAATTGAGAAGGTACGGGGGGACAGAGAAGGAGAGAGAAAGATATACCTGAAGAGCTGCTTCATTGCTTCAGAAGAGTCCCCCCAAAGATGGGGAGCAGGGGCTTGAACCCAGATCCTTGAGCATGGTAATGTGTGTGTTCAGCCCGGTACACCACCACTGTAGTTCTCACAAAGTCTTAGAAACAGTTTGCTTGCTTCTGTTTTTGGTTTGTTTGTTTGCTTTTGCAAGTTCATGTGTATCAATTCTATAGATTCTACATATGAGTAAAACCACCTGGTAGTTGTCTTTCATCTCTTTACTTATTGAAATGGACTCTTAACTCAGATATCCAACCTGACTGAGGCAGTCCCTTCTGAGGGGGGGATAAGTGCCCTACAGTTGAATCTCACAGGCTTCTGAAGTCCTCCCCAGGGACTGAGAATCTGAGCAGCTGTGTCACAAAGAACTCTTCTCTTTCCCTTCAGTCCTGGGAATCAGCCTGCAATTGTTTTTTTTTTTTTTCTCTGTAAATGGTAGGGACCTAGGGGATGGGGGGGTAGTTAGGGGCAAATCCTCTAGGAGCTTTGTTCTCCACTCTGTGGCATGCCATTGGGCACCAAGGATTAATGCTTTTTTCATCAAGGAAACATAACACCCTCTCAGTGTCTCTTCCCCTACCTATGTTGCAACTTTTAACCTTGGGGTGGGTCAAGGAGGGGCAAGGAGAGCAAGAAAACAACAATAGCAAAAAAAAAAAAAGAAAGAAAAAAGAAAAGAAAAGTGGCCTTAGGGCAGACTTTTACTATAAGCCTGTTATGAATCAGCCCTAGTTGCTGCTAGGTGCTCTGATACCTTTTCATGACCCTCTGGCTTTTGCATTGCTCCCTTCCCAGGTGATTGTAACAGGTACAAGACTTACTTATACAATAGTTTTATGTCCCAATAAGCTGAGCCCAAGTTGACAACATCACAAGTGAAAATGCCTTTAATACACAAATCCATCAGATCCCCTAACCCAGCCTTGCCTGCCGTACAGGTGCTCCGAACACTTAAACTGAGCCCACAGTTAGACAAACTCATCTAACACAAAGCCTGTGTATAATAAGGCGTTTACTGTTTTGTGTAGTTCACTGAATACTGTACTGAGGGTGAGAACCATGTGTAGAGTATCAGCTGTTTATCAAGAGCCAGCCCATGACTGATTGGGAACTGCAGTTTGCCCTGCAGCATGAGAGAATAGCCTTATTGCTAGCCTGGGAAAAGATCCAAATTTAAATTTTGGAGTATGGTTTTGAGTAAACGGTCCTCACTTTCACACCATTGTAAAACCCACTCATCATAAGTCAAGCTATTAAAATTGGATCATTCCCAGCTAGGGCAGTTTAGATCAGTGCTGAGTGGGCAGTTACAGGACCAAATCTTTCTACTCTCTTCAGAGATTGCAGATGACTGTTTTTGTCAGATGTACCATCTGACATTCAGAGACCTGAAACTCCACCATCACACACCAAACCAGGGATGCATCGGGCAGGTGTGGAAAGACATTGGGAAGGAGCTTGCCTTCTCCCTTCCATTTTCAACTTGCCAAGTAGAAAGGCTAGTGTTTCTAGGTTTTGGGACTTCACACCAATGAAGTTAGTTTCTGTATTTCTTTTACAAATGGGGAAAAAACTTATTTTTACAAGTAAAAATATAAAAGATAAAAAGAAACCTGAGAAAATGAACATCTCCCAGCACTATCATTTCACAAAAGAAATAGCACTTTAGCACACACTGACAGATAAGAAGGAACCTAGTTTCAGAACAAGCAACAGCACTATAGATAAACATGTGCTTTAAGTATGATTAGATTTGTATATGGAGACTCCCAATACTGTCCTGACTTTTCTCATTTTATTGGCAACTCACAAAGCCCTGAAGTAGCTTGGAGTAGAGCTTGGAAAACACAAGCTAAAGTTACCCAGATAGTCACAAGGTATGAAGCATTCATCTGTGCAGCTAACTCTCAAGGTGATTGTTCATGTTGGTGTTTGACACTTGCATATGCACTGCCTAGTTCATGAGGTACACGAGGTTAGTTTGGCAACACACACAGCTCCCTGACCCCAAGGGAGCGTATGCTTGAATGGTGGTGGTGGTAGAGGTGGTGGGGGGTAATGGAAATGTGATTCCCAGAAAGACTCTCCTAGACCTACCTACTGAAAGTGACAGTTAATGCTCCCCCCACCTGCTAACTCTCTAATATGCCACCTGTTTTTTTATTTTCCTTCTTTATTTTCTGTTGTATTTTGGGATTCACCCCTCTGAAAAAGAGATAATAAGAGACAGATGGAAAGAGAGGGAGAGATAGCACAGAAGCTTTTCCCAGTATGGTGCAGGCCTGGTATGAGTCTGGGTCATGTGCATGACAAAGCAGGCACCCTCCCAGGTTAACTATTCTTATCCCACCTTGTACTTTTAAATCTGCCCTTTTATCTAAGTAGAGATCATCTGAGTTGGTTTTGCATTTTCCTGCATAGATTTTCTGTTCCTTCTAGAGCATAAGCCCTGAGTACAGAAGTCTTTTTGCCTTGTTCACCATTGCAGCTCCCACACAGAGGCACTGGGGCATCATGGGATCTGGGGTAAAGGAAAGGAAGACGCTGCACCCCACTGTTCTGGGGCCTCAGTACCAGAGTAATCCCTTCAGTTTACTCAGTGATCAGGTGAATTCAGTAGAGGCATGCTGCTAAGTATAGGGGCTCTGACTGGTGGGTTAATAGGATACCAATAGGTGGATTAATAGAATAATCTAGAGTGGAATAACAATGATTCTTCAGAATGCAGGACAAATTGCTTTCTGTTATGTGATTTCTTTGCTAAAGGCTTGGAGGTTGCTCGTGGGTAGGTCATGGAGGAATAGCTAAAAGGAAATCTCAAAAGCACCCCTCACCCTTTCCATGGTGGATGTCAGAGTATCCAGAAAAGCACCCCGAGGTTCCAAGGTTCCTGGGCAAGTTACCACTGGAAATGGTGGAGGTGCTCTCAGGGGTTATCATTCCACTCTCCTGGCAAAAAGTCAGGTGGGGTACTGCCTCTATGTGGACTCAGCATCTTAGACTTGTTCCTATGAATCATTGTTCACAGTTAGAGAGAAGTGGTTGTAAGCTCCTTCCATCATGTGTAGCTATGGGGAGTCAGAGGATAGAGAAGCTGGGGTAGAGCTCAATCCAAAACCTAGGTATCAGAACCAGAGTGAGCTCTCAGTCTGGGAAGGAAACCTGTTAAAGGGTAATGGTATGGGTTTACGTTTGCTTAGAATTTACCATGCACTGTGTGTGCGCACCAGGAATGTTCAAACAAGCATACAAAATAGATGTCACTAGCTTGTCTTCATGTATGTGAGCACTGAGATTCAGAGAGGCCAGAGGGTCTGTCCAGAGTCATGTCACTCATGTGTGACATGGCAAGGACTTACATCTGAGTCTGCTCACCCCCAGTGCATGGACCACCTTTGTTTTTCTGCTTGGAGTTCACCTACTAAACTGTACCCTGGTGTGGTGACAAAACCCAGAGGATTAAGTTTAGAACTTGGAATAACAATAATAATATAGGAAAACAACGTGACAGGCACTGTGAGGCTCTTTGTGCGCATGTAGGCATGCTCACTCCTCACAGCAACCCCAAGGGTTGGTATTATCAGTCCCTTCATCCAGATGAGAACAGACTGATGGCAATTAAATGGATCTTCCAAGTCAGGCAGCCATGAAATGATAGAACTAGGATTTGAACTCAGTTTTGTCTGACTTCAAAGTCCACACTCCCTCAAAAATATCATATGGTGAGAAATAATTTATCCAACAAGCACTTAAAGGACACTTACTATATGCCAGGCACTGATCTAGAAAGTAGGGATTAACTGTTACAATAGTGGAGATAAAACTCTAACCTTCATGGGGCTTGCCTTCGGGTAGAGGAAATAGACACCAAATGTGGAAAGAATAAGGAACATGACATTTTAGCCAATTATAAGTTATTTAAAATAAAATAGTTATGAGTGTGGTAGAGGGCTAAGGGAACCAAGGGAGTTCTGTTTTTTCCATTCTCTCTCTCCCTCTGTCTTCTTTCTTTCCTTCCTATTTCAATATTTTCTCTTCTTTTCTTTTTGTCACTGCTGAGGCATCACTACTCTAAGTTGACTTTTTCAGGTAGAAAGAGATGGAGGGAGAGAGGGAAGGACCATAGCACCATAACTCCCTCCAGTGGAATGGGGACAGGCTGAGACCTGGATCATACACATGGCAAAGCAAATGAACTATTCAGGTGTGCCATCTTGCCAGCACTGTCTTGGAGTTTGAACTGCAGGCCACCACTCACTGTGGCACCCACAGAGAATGGCGACAGTCAGGAGGTTGTAGTAATCTGGGTGAGAGAGAAATGTGACTTGGATCAGGATGGTGGTAGTGTATTGATGGGAAAAGGCTGCATTCCAGATTGGTTTTGAAGTAAAAGGGAAAAAAATCAGCAAAAAGGTATTGATAGATTGGCTGCTGATTGGAAAAGAAAACAATTTTGCCAAAATAACTGGAGGGATGGAATCGCCAGTTGCTGAATTGGCAAGAATGAGAAGGTCAGGAATTCAATTTTATTATTTGTGTTTTGAAATGTTTATTCTTTATCCAAGGGGAGATGTTGAAAATCACTGTGATTTATGAGTAGGAATTCTGTTCTGCAGTAAATATACACCATATTTCATCAAATATGAGATGCCACCAACTGTAAGATCACCAATAGTTTATATACTACTAGGAAAAAGCACCACACTTAAATAGGACAAGTCAAGCTTCAGAGATACTAAAATGTTTGCCCTGGAATGAATGGAGCATTTCCAGTATGTAGATGGCATTAAAAGTGAGAGATCCCAAAATCACCTTGGGTGGGGGTAAAGAAGAGGGAGAGGGGAGTACAGAGGAAAAAATGGAAGTATAAGAACTACACTTTACTAGGTTTTAACATATGGTTTAGTTCCAGTCAAACTCAAAATTGGTGAGTTAAAGTCCTTCTTCCAGATAAATGCCATTATGATGCTTCCCTGTGGGACTTCTGTTTGAGAATGCAGGACTCATAGATGACTGCTTAGTGTCACGGCATATGACATTATGTGGCACAGGCTTTGTATCATGTGCACAGGGATGACTGAATTTTGAGGTTCTTCTTGGTTAAAACTCAGACTCAGGGAGCCAGGTGGTGGCAGCACATCTGGTTGGATGCACAAGGACTCAGGTTTGAGCCCCCAATCCCCACCTGCAGGGGAAAAGCTTTGTGAATGGTGAAGCAGTACTGGAAGTGTCTTTCTGTCTCTCTCCCTATCAGCCCCTTCTCTCTTGATTTCTGGCTGTTTCTAATAAATCAATACATATAATAAAAGTAAAATAATAAAAAATAATGTTAAAAAAAACTTGGACTCAGTGTCCTTATCAGGAATATTTGCATATGATTATCTACACCCTCTCAATGAAAAGAAAGAAAATGAGCCCTTCTCTCTCTCTCTCTCCTTGTCTCTGTATCTGTAAAATGAAATTGGGTTGACAGAAATGTAAGTTCCCTTCCAGTAATATGAGAACAGTGATACTAACAATAACACCTACTAGGTGGTTTATATAATTATTAACTCATGACAAGTAACCATTCAAGGTGAGTTAGTATTCCCATTCCATAGGTAAGCCCATAAAGGCACAGGCCACCACAGTGATGGAACTGTGGTGAAAAGCAGCACACTTAAGGTCCAAGGCAATGTAGCCAGAGCCCAGGAACATTCCCTTATTATAACATAGCAGGGGAACTTCAGGGATTACTCCACATAAACAAGAGTATAATTGTCTCAGAGGTCTGAACTCCTTTGGAAATGGACTGACTTAAGGAAGGTTAATGCAAAGGGAGGCCACTGACACTGGGAGTGGAATTAACTTACTTCAAATCCTGTGGACTCAGTGGTCAGTGTTCCCATGAGTTTTTATCACTTGTAGATCAAAGGTCTGTGTCCACACACAGTTGTACAGAATGGAATTTCCTTGGTCAGGAGAGGACTAACAAATATTTTTGAAGCAGGAGGTGGGGTGGGAAAAGTGAACTTGAGCGAGTTCAGTGGATGCTCAAAGCTATCCATTGATCCAGACCTATTCACAGAGCTGGAGAATCAGCTACCATTGATATTTCCCTGAAGGTTATCATGTAAATATCTATGTTGTGGGACTAAACTAGGACGGACCATGTATTATAGACTAGTGGCGTCCAAGAGACAGCTCACCTGGTAGCATATACACTTGACCATGAGCAAATGCCTGGGTTTGAGCCCCCACTGCAATAGGTATACTGTGGAAAGGGTAAACTCTAGGAGAAGTGAAACAGTGCTGTGGTTTCTGTCTTTGTCTCTGTCTCTCTCAAAAAAGTCTGAAGTGAAACTGCATGCTTGAAGCTCCAGTGAAAATCCTGGAGGAGAAATGAACAAATAAGAAATAAACACTGATTGGCTGGCAGCCTCCCTGGCCTCAATCCACTAGAGACCTGTAGCGACCCCTCACCCGAAGTTGAGACAACCAAAGATGTCTTCAGACATTGCCACGTTGCCAAAATGTTTCCTGGGGGGTAAGCAGCCCTTTCAAGATATTTATGATCATTATAATCATTGCCATGAACAGTGCCCCCTCCTCCTCCAAGGAGGGAAGGCCATTTATTGACTGCTTCTGTGCATGCCCTGCAGTCTTAGTGAGAGTTCTGCCTGTGGCATCTGATGTAGTGCTGTTGAAAACTGCATAAGATTTAAGTAATATGTAATAATTAATAGCAATTTTAATAGTCATTAAATTTCTTTTAATGCTTATAAATTATCTTGGGAAGCACTTCATACTGAGATTTCTGGGACATGCACTCCCTTCTCACTGTTCTCTGTCTCCACTGTTGCTTTCTTCTGATCCTTAGACACACAGATGTTCACAGATGTTCCCACCTCAGGACAATTGACAAGGGGATGTGGTCATACTTCGCTCCTCAAAGTAAGGGTGTAGGGACTAGAAGAGAAGTGCCCCACCCCCTCCACCCCACTGCCTGACAGGTAATAGAGACCAAGTTGAAGACCAGACAGGACAACATTCAGCCTGATCTAGGCCCAGTAGCCAGCCCTCAGCCTCAGCACCCCTGGTCTCCATCCAAGGGTTCCAGTGTTCTTGATCTCAGGAGGCATGTATATTGTGTGTTTGCCTAAGGTCTCAGTTTCATAAGAAGATGGATTCCCCTCTTAATGGGGTTTGAGAGCTCTAATTCTTATGCCACCAAAGCAGGCCTAGTTGGACACATTGCACCTTAAATGTCAGAGGGAATGGAATTCAGCTCAGGAATCATGGGACCTTGTGATCAAAGGAGGCAGATGAAACTCTTGAGATGTAATTTATTAATAAGGGATAAAGAGAATGCTAATTAGAGCAGAGCTTGCAGTAAGGCAAATTCCCAAAGTAAAACTTTAAGGAATGCTCTAATGATTACCATTTTAATTAAAAGTATTTCACCCAATACAAATGAGGACTGTCTGAAATAACAGGTCTCCAAGCTTGAGTCCCACTGGCCCCTTTTTGGAGGCCCCCTTAGGGAGGCCTAGACCTTTGCTACCCAAGTATGGCCCAAAAACCAGCATCAGCTCAATGCAGTTCATGTTACAAATGCAGAATCTCAGTCCCCAACTCTTATGGATTAGAATTTAGCAAGATGAATCCTCAAACAGTAATAACAGTATTAGTTATTTAGAAACAAAATGGAAATTTGATATTTGCTCAGCAGCTGCTACTAATCTTCATGAGCCCTGTAAGAAGAAGATGTTGATTTACTAAAATATATCATTCTACCCACTTAAAAAAAGAAGAATACTCCTACAGAAAACTTAAATTATCCAATACTTGTTCAAGGTCTTCTATTCAGCTAGTGAGAGAAAGTCTAAAATTGTCAGATAAAGAAAGGACTACAAAAGCTGGATAAAGATAAGAGACTGGCTCACTAATGATGGCCTTTTTGGTCAATACCAAGATATCCCATCATCTGGGGCTCTAGTCATGGAATCTTTGGATTCTCACATAGATATGATGGGCCTAGTCTTCTAATAGATCCTATAATCTTTAAGTGGCTGTCATGAATGATTTAGATAGCCTTTACTCTGAAAAATGATAGGCTTCTCTATATTCTGTGCACTTAGTCTCATTAAGGTCCATTAGAGCAATCACCTAAAGAGGGGAACATGAAGAGTTTCCAAAGGATGTGTGTAAGCAGAAGTAGTTTAAAGGAAGTCATTTCCAAATATTCACCTTTTTTCTACTCTTTTCTCAAAATTATCTTTTCCAAAAAGATCTACCCAAAACAGGTCCACAGAGACCATTCTTTCAATGGATAGAAAGGATATTCCCCACATCTCCCACATTTTACTATGAAAGTTTGCCCTAGAGTTTCAAACTGTAGGAGATAGCAAACAAAGGGGTATGTTTGACTATTACTTTGGGGGTCTCAGCAGATGACCCAGCAGTTCTGTCCTCACCACTGCATGGAAGCACCAAAAGACAGGGATAAGTGGAACTGGATGGGGTACTTTGGTGTCTCTCTCTCTCTCTGTTTCTCTAAAAACATGAAGAAAGTTGGACAGAGGAGGTGGTTTGGCATATTGGGCCTGTATGAGACCGTGGGATTGATCCCCAGTCTATAGCCAGATACTAAAAACACGTTATTAGTGTCATACCATGAAAATATCTTTTCCATTTATACATAATACTAACTTTATTATATATATATATATATATACAATTATAAATATATCATCACTTCAGTGATTAACTTAACTTTTAACACACAGAATTTCCAGTGTTTTCCTAATACTCCTGCTACAGGTGAAGCTTGGTACTGGAAATAAGGTCCTTGAGCTTTTATTGGGATGCTCTGTATCTGTCTGGAAGAGACAAAACATTATGGCTCAGTGATGCTAATCTTCTGAGGTGCTTCAACTGTTTTTCAGGACTACTTTTCTAAAGCTAGATTGATGACAATCTAGCTTTAAAAATGAACCAATCATGAATAAAATTTATGACTTTTTTCTGATTTTATGTGCTTTATTCTATTAAAATAGTTAAACATTTTTAGTATCAAACCATGAAATAGTGATTCCGATTATATCTTGTCCTAATTTTATTTCATTTTATAAAATGTATATTACCATCAATTTTCTATTCACACAGGGTAAACTTATATGTGTGTACAGTGACAACTTTCACACACTCAGTTTAACAATGGGAAGGTAATTTTCAACATTCTGTTAGGGGATGGGAGCAAAAAGATTGAAGACTGCTATGACAACACAGATCTTTGGAAAGCCACTACCAACTGCCATTTTGATTCAGGATCTAATGTCATGGGCATTTTGAAGCTTTTTCATTGCATCCCATATTTAATGCAATCAGTAGACTCTCTGAAAAGTTATCAAGAAGCAGCCAGGCTACAAAAGCTCAGGGTTGAATAGTTCTCTTGAAAGAAGGCTCACTGTGTTCAGCTGATAATCAGACGAATGGCTGCACTGAGACAAGTCTCCGAAAGGGGCCTATAACCCGCCCATCTGAGCCTGGGCTCTGTTTCTTTCCCGATAGGAACATATAATCCCATCAGTGCCAATGGGAGTTATATGCCTGCTTTCCCATAGACAATAGACTAACTGAGAGACAATTGTTCATAGCAATTGAGGGGATAAACACGATTGGCTATTCCCAGTCAATGAAGAGCCTGGCTGAGCCCTCAATGCTCTCTTTGCTAGGCTGCAGAGTCAGAGGACTTGACCTCTCTTCTCCTGCAGCATTCAGCACCCCCACCTACCCTGTGCACTTCCCATCCCTGCCCCAATGTCCCCACCATGGGTTAAAAGAGGTCTCCCCAGCTTTTCCTCCCTTATCTCCTTAAAAGTATAGCACATTTGTGCTTTTCTAGTTCATTCTTCACAATGAAATCAATGCAACATCAACAATAAGAACTGCATCTATCATTGAAAATTTATTATTTTCTCAGACACTGAACATTTTATAGACATATGCATATTTTGCTGGAAACCCTCATAGCAATTCTTTAGTATAAATATAACCACTCCATCAGGCAAAATAGCATCTCAAATAAGTACACATCTGGCAAAGTTTCAGAATCTAGATTCAAACTCCCAGTCCTATATGAGTTTTCAAATGTCTTGATCCATGTTGTGCTACTATTTCCTTCAAGACACTTTGAGGTAGAGTTTTGGAAAGGCTATATAAAACACCTGCTTCCCCTCCTCATCCCTTTCTTGTAGATTTCCAATGCAGTTTAATTATGGAGAATTCTGGATAAACTGGAGAAATAGCTGTTCAGATAGAGCAGGTGCTAAGCCATACACATAACTCAGGTTTCATGGGAAGTGCTATGGCAACAGAGAAATCTCCAGTGTTGCAGTGTCTCTCCTGCTCTGGCAGTCTATTTGAATGAAAAAGCAGTCCAGAGTAGTAAAACCATGTGTATGTAAGGTCCCGAATCCTAAAGCAACAATAAAAACAATAGCAACAATAACCTAGAAAGTTCTCGGGGCCAAGCAGTGGTGCAGCTGATTAAGTGCGCACACTACAGTGTACAAGGACCCAGGTTCAAGCCTCTGGTCCCCACCTGCAAGTGGGAAAGCTCCACAAGTGCTTAAGCAGGACTGCAGGTATCTCTCTGTCTCTTTCCCTCTCTACCTCCTCCTCCATTCTCATTTTCTCTCTATCTCTATCCAATTATATATAAATATATATTTTTTAAAGAAAAGAAAGTTCTCCAGGGAAGACCTTGTTAACAGTATTTCTTGAATATTTGTCAATTTCTTACCAAACATAATGTATTTTATAAAAGGCTAAACTATAGTGTTACAGTGATTAGGATGGGGCAGGCCTCAAGGACTTTTAAGAGTGATTTGGCTCTTATGCTCCTGGGACCAACAGTGGAGATAGAGTCAGTGGTTGTTATTCTGGATTGAGGTGCCTGGCAAAAGAATCTTAGCCAAAGTTCTCTTATAGAGCCTGACAGCAGCACAAAAAACTCTTATCTTCTAGCCTCTACTACCCTCATATTTTATACCAAAAATATAGCCTGCTTTCCTATGGTAGAATATATGGAAGAGTAGAGGGAAGGAGAAATAAAATGGCTGTTGCTATTAATTTATTTTATTTTTATTAATGATTTACAACATTATAAAAGAACAGGGGTACAATTTCACACCATTCCCACTACCAGAGTTCTCTGTCCCCATCCCCTCCATTGGAAACTGCAATGGTTCTCCCAAGGTCATAGATATGGGTTGACTATTCTTTCTTTCTTTTTTATTATTTATAAAATGGAAATATTGACAAGACCATAGGATGAGAACGGTATAATTCCACACAATTCCTACCATCAGAACTCTGTATCCAATCCCCTTTTTGATAGCTTTCCTGTTCTTTATCCCTCTGAGAGTATGGACCCAGTGTCATTATGGGGTGCAGAAAGTGGAAGGTCTGACTTCTGTAATTGCTTCCCTGCTGACTATGGGGATTGGCAGGCTGATCCATACTTTCAGCCTGTCTCCCTCTTTCCTTCTATAACTATCTATCTATCGCCCCCCCTTTTTCCCTATGATCCTGCCTTATCTTCCATTTTAAGTCACAGCTATACTTATTGCTATTTTTAAATGTCTTTTCTTCTTTCCTTTTCTGTCTCCGGGTACTGATGGAACTGGGTTTCAGAGCCCTCTAGTCATCTTCCCCTAAAACTTCTTCCCCTTTGGGAGTATGGACCTAAACTCTTTTTGGGGTGTAGAAGGTAGGAGGTCTAGCTTCTATAATTGCTTCTCTGCTGGACATGAGCATTTACAGGTTGATCCATACCCTCAGCCTGCTTCTCTTTCCCTCGTCGGGCAGAGTATAGTGGCTGTTTTGAGTCTGGCCTGGGATGTATCTCAAATTCAGAGGCAAAAGGTTTGATATAGGTAGGCTCTTTGCCCTACAGGCTCTCTTGAGGAACTGGCAGCTTATGGCAGTGTTCTCAAGTGAATCTGTCTCTGGGACACTGTACAGCAGCAGTGTGAGGCCAGAACTGTGTTGTTCCCATGGACTGCTTCCCCATACAGGGAAGAGGACTCACACTTGAGGCCCCTCATCTCTTTGTCCCAGTGGAGGGAATGGACCCTGCCTCAGGCATCAGGCAGAGCATGAGGCCCAGGATGATGAGAGACATGCCAAAATGACATGTCATGGGGATTTGTGGGCCTCACTGGAGCCATTTCCTCCAGGGGGTCATTTTATTTAGTTCCATTTGGACCCCGTGATTGGTCTCAGCCTTGGGCCAGCTGGTGTCTTGGCTCCATATGGCAACAGCTAGGAAGATGCCATTTTTCAATTGAAATATACTTCTGCTTTTACTGTGGGTCAGTCAGTAATTGCTTTTGGCTAGAAAGGAGTTTGGTTTTTAAAACTGTTAGAAAGTCATTTTCCACTTCTGATTTGTTGGGTGGGCGTGCCATTG
This sequence comes from Erinaceus europaeus, assembly GCF_950295315.1. Classification (NCBI taxonomy): domain Eukaryota; kingdom Metazoa; phylum Chordata; class Mammalia; order Eulipotyphla; family Erinaceidae; genus Erinaceus; species Erinaceus europaeus. The sequence goes on along the minus strand of NC_080178.1, from coordinate 72,783,860 downwards.
TCTTTCCTAATAATTCAAGCTGAGGGTGACAGTATGCCAGTGACAGGCAGGGTCTTGGCAGTCAGCAGTACTCACTCTGACCTAGTGTGGCAGTCCCTTCCACCCACTCTTGGCAGATGGCCTTTTAGCTCTGGCCGAACTCTACCACAGGACCTCCTTCACTGTGCAGATCCACCACGGTATAAGGAGCTAATGAGTTTCCCTTAAGGAGCACTCACTAACTGCCAGAGTCTATTTCATAATCAAGTAAAAACTATCATCACTCCCTGCCATTGCAGAATGAATGAAACAAATCACAGAGGGTTAAGGAATTCATTCAGGGAATCCTGACTCTTTGCAACCATCAAGGACTGAACTGGACTCTATATTCAAGAACCTACATTCCACACAGGGGAAATTAAAGATAGACAGAGATCAGTGCTTGCTGTTGGAGTGCTTGTCTTTGTTGATGGTTTAGAGTTGGGGAGAAAAATCAGTCTAGAAGAAAAGAGTCTCACTGTGCAACCACTTCCTGGTTCCTTGCTCCTCTGGCCATGTACCTGACCTCTTAGTCTTCCTGGAGACAGTGAGCAGAAAGTATAAGAAGGATAGGTGCATTGGTGGTATGGTGGTGAGCATAGCTGCCTTTCAAGAAGTGTAAGGGTGGAGTAGGGAGCGCTACAGAGTGGGCCCCGGCTTTAAAGCCAGGAGATCTGGAGTGTGCCTGGCTTTGCCATCTGCTAGTTGTAAGACCACAGGCAAAATGTTAAACTCTCAAGTAGCCTGAACTCTTTCAAGTGACTTCAAGCAAGAAATAGGGATCATACCTAACCTGCCTCATAAAATAGTACAAGGGCAGTATGGATTCACATGAGTGGAGTACCGACAACATGGTTTGGCTGAATTCAGCATTAAACTCTCCACTGCTCCACATTGCTGCCAGTGCAGGGTGAGTGAAGTCAGTTGTAACTGAACAGTTACTGTGTTCAAAGTCCACTCCCAGCAGTTGCAGAAGCCATAAATCCCACTTTCTGAAGCCCCAAAAGAATTTTGATCCATACTCCCAGAGGGGTAAATAATAGAGGGAGATGACCAGAGGTCTCTGAACCCAAATTCCACCAGTCCTGGAGTGTTTGTCACTAGGAATCTTGTTTTTATTCCATCAGTGAATGGGAGGTGAATCTGAAAAACACCAGAGGAAGTCGAGCACTGCTTTTCTTATTTGAGAGAAAATAGGAAAAAAGGAAGGAAACTCAGAAGTAGTAACAGGTGTAGGTGTGACTTGGAAAAGAAGTGAAGGCAGGACTGTAGGGAAAAAAATGGACCAAAAATATATAGAGATAGCTATAGATATAAAGTCAGTCAGTCCATGTTTGTGACCTTGGGAAAACTGCCGCAGTTTCCAGTGGAGGGGCTGGGGGCACAGAACTCCAGTGGTGGGAGTGGTGTGCAATTATACCCTTATTGTCTTATAATTTTGTAAACCAATATTAGACCACTAATAATATTTTTAATGTCCTTTTTCCTCCCATGAAGCTATTCTAATCTGTGTGGTCCTCTTCCATCATCTCACCATTTCTAGTGTACCTGTTGTATGCCAAAGCCTTCTTTGCCAAGGTAAATTTTTATTATTGGGAGCTCACAGGAGCACCACTACCAAGTCTAACTGGCAGATACTCTTAAGATTTTGTAAGATGTGCACTTAACCGGGTACATCACTGCCCAGCTCTCAGTCTAAAGTTTTGTAAGGTGGGCAGTTTTGTAAGGTGGGCATGTCTCCATGCCAGCTTCAGGAAGATTGACTTGGGCATGGCAACCAACTGAATTATTCAGTCCCCATCTATGCTATGGATCTCTCTTCCTCAAAGCCTCTTCCCTGGTTTACAGATTAGTGTCTGTGCTACATGTTGCCTGCAGGGTCAGAGTCCTTTCTGTGGGGCGTTGGTGATACCAGCACACAAATGCAAGGTCTGGCCAGTGATTTTGCTTGTGAAGTCCTGATTATAAAATTGCATGTCATTCCAGTATATAAATCTGCATTCCACTTTAAACAGAATGAGGCCAGTGAGTTGGGGAGGGTGCCCCTTGTCCCTCTGCTTCTGTTAGGGGCTCCCAGGGAGCCTCAGAGTTCTGTGGCACTCCCATTTGACAGACAAGAAAAGCCATTCTCAGTCTGTGAATATTTTCAAGAATATTTTCTTGAAAAGAAGTCTCACTGACATTTGGTTTTGATTTGGAGTCTCTAACAAGACCCAACTGATAGCTGAAGAGCAGATGACAGCTCAGAGTCCTCCTCTTTCAAGCCTGACTATTTTATAACTGAGGCCCTGCAGAGGGCCTGATTGACCAGTGGGGGTCTGGCTGTGCGTGACTAACACAAGCTCTGTGGTGGGCCATGCTGGGGACCCTGGGCACAGGGCCTAGATGGCAAAGGCTGGACTTCTGGGGGCAGGTAAGAAAACAGCCTGGCAGCTGGGCAGTGTAACCAGCTGTCTGCCTCTTCTCAGAATCCCCAGCTCACTGAAGCCACCTGCAGGGTAGAGTGACTTTATGGATTTGGGGGGAAAATAGGGTCATATGCAGATGAAGGGGCCGGTTACTGTGGTAACCACACTCTGTTATTCAAACTCTAATTCTAATCATCCTGAAGCTCTTTGGAGACGTTTTCTACTATTTAAATTTCTTTGGAGGATGTAGAAAAGGTTTTGTTTCCCAGACTTTGAGCACAATCCTTCTCTCAAGTTTCTAAAGACCCCCCCATTTTTGTAAATGCAATAATTTTAAACACTGTTCTCCGTTTTTCTCTTTGAGATGGGAAGCTACATCTCTATCATTTTCTAACTCCCAGGTGCCAACATCTTCCTATCTCTGTAATGAGAAACCTCTAGCATCCTTCTAGCAATACAACTTCTGATTTATTTTCAGATTAGGGTCTGAAAGACCCTAATTAAGAGCAGTTAAATCAACTTTATAATTAATATAGGCCATAGTTGACACCTGGATTCTGGAAGCTCAGTTGTACCTCCCAGCTGAATGACAGGTGAGGAGTTGTGGGGGTGGGGGAGTGTGCACAGGGACTGTGCCACATACTCAGCCATAAGGGCCTCAGACACTGTCTGTGGGCATGCCTGGTGCTCAGAGGTTAATGATCCCACTGTAATTTTGAAGGCCAATTCTCTAGGCTGCAAAACAGTAGTTAATTAAAGTAACGGGGCTGTGGAGCCTTCTGCAGAGCCCAGCGGAGGACTAGAAGCAGACCTGACAGATGGAGAGTTTGAAAGGTACTGGAAACACTTGAGTCCCCTCCACACACCTCCAAATGTAAAGGTAGTCCTAACTCAGCACACACCAAACCACTGACACTAAAAGAGATTCTTTCTTTTTGTTCTATTTGCAAATTCTGGATAAGTCATTGAAGCTGAGTCTCCCACCACTGTTGACCACTGGTGACAGGTGCCTGACATGTGCACTTGCTCTGGTAATGGAACAGACAAGTGTTGGGAGGTGAATTTGATGCTGACTTGTGTGTTCTCCACTTCTCTTGGTGTGTCAATTTTTTCTTCATTTTTCCTTTCCTTGGGGATCCTTAAAGAAGAAGAAAAGGTGGGGACTGAGTGGTTGGGGGAGGACTCCACTTTGACTTGGCCACCCTTCGTTTTGGAGTAGTCATCATTACAGTGGTCATGGTAGACAGAATGGCCAAAGACCTGAGGACCTCACCTCCACTTGCAAGGCTTAGGCTGGGCTTTTGAGGTGCTTCTCGGCTCCCATTCCCTGCTTGTTAAAACTAAGCAGTTTCAACGGATTGTTAATAACATGTCCATGTCTGCAACTTGGACCTACAAGAAATGAAAGGTAAGTAAATGCAGTTGGCATGAGGATTATCCCTGATTACCAGATGGGAAAGCTCAGCTGCCTGTGCCTAGGTAAAGAGCCTACTGCAAATCACCCAGCTAGTGTGAAGTATGGACACAGTCAGACAGAGAGCCTCCTTGGCTATTACTCCTCCCCTGAGCATGTCCTGACATCCATTCCTTGTCATTTGCATGGCCATCTTAAATGAATATCTCCAAAGAGCAGTTCAGGGTTGAGAAAGCCAGAGGGAGAGGGAGAAGGAGAAGGAGAGAGAGACAGTAACATAATAAAGAAGGGCATAACACTCAAACAAAATCTTGAAATAGCAAAGATTTGAGTGATGAGTGGGAAATGAGGGGGCTGAGTGGTGGTGCACCCCATTAAGTACATGTGGTACTAAGTGCAAGGATCCCAGTATAAACCCCCAGCTCCCCACCTGCAGGAGAGTCGCTTCACAAGCAGTGAAGCAGGTCTGCAGGTGTCTGTCTTTCTTTTTCCCTCTCTACCTCCCCGTCCTCTCTCAGTTTCTCTCTGTTCTATCCAATAAAATGGAAGGAAAAAAAGGCCATCAGGAGCAGTGGATTCATAATGCAGGTGCCAAGCCCCAGCTATAACCCTGGAGGGGGGAAAAAGTGGGAAATACGATGCATAGGGGATACAGTTCCTGTAGTGCATGCCCAGCAGCAAACATTGCTGCCAAGGCCCAGGTGGAACTCGATGTGACCAGGAGTCGGATTCTAACGTGAGCTCACATCTCCTAGGAGGTTGGACATATTCTAGTCCCCACTTCACAGATGGAGACATTTGCAGGCCACACTGGCAGTGAAGTGAGTGGGAGCTTATGAACTCATATTGTTTAAGTTGATAAGGTCCTTCATACCAGTGTGTCCTTTATCAACACCCTGTCATCCAAGAGGAATAGTGCATTTGAAAGTATTTGAAAAGGCCAGTGTTTAACATGAAAGCTCTTCAAAGATAACCCTTTGAATTGAGGTAAGGTGGCTCCCTCTGTGCCTCCTCTTTGTCTGAGCTACAGGTCCAGTCAAGAAAGATGAGGGAGTCAGGCAGTAGCACAGTGAATTAAGCACATGTCACGCAAAGTGCAAGGACTGGAGTGAGGATCCTGTTTCGAGATCCCGGTTCGAGCCCCCGGCTCCCCACCTGCAGAGGAGTCACTTCACAAGCGGTGAAGCAGGTCTGCAGGTGTCTATCTTACTCTCCCTCTCTCTGTCTTCCCCTCCTCTCTCCATTTCTCTCTGTTGTATCCAACAATGATGACATCAATAACATCAATAATAATAACTACAACAACAATAAAACAAGGGCAACAAAAAGGAAATAAATATTTTTTAAAAAGAAAGAGACTACATTTCTTTTATTTATTTCTTTGTTTTTTTATATTTATTTATTCCCTTTTGTTGCCCTTGTTGTTTTATTGTTGTAGTTATTATTGATGTTGTTGTTATTGGATAGGACAGAGAGAAATGGAGAGAGGAGGGGAAGACAGAGAGGGGGAGAGAAAGACAGACACCTGCTTGTGAAATGACTCCCCTGCAGGTGAGGAGTCGGGGGCTAAACTGGGATCCTTATGCTGGTCCTTGCGCTTTGCGCCACCTGTGCTTAACCTGCCACACTACTGCCCGACTCCCAAGAGACTACATTTCTTTCAAACTATTGCATACACCCCTCCCCAGAAAAAAGGGTCTCAGAGATCACCTGGGTCCCTGACCAGATGAATGAGTCAGCTTTGGTGACTAATGTCCTTTTCCTCCTTCCCTATGTGACCAGATATTAAGAGGAACATTTTTAGCTCAGGAGTGTAGCATAGTAGTAGAGTTCATGCTTTGCATATATGCAGCCTTAGGTTCAATTCTTAGCACAAGAAAGACAGAGAGGATGGGAGGGAGGGAGGGAGGGAAAAATGGACTGAAGGAAGGAAGGGAGAGAGATTTGCTACTGTCTTTTCCACACTTCCTACATATAGATGCTAGACCATTTTCCCTGGGCTTGAAGAGTTGTCCAGGTCCAGTCTCAAGGTTTGTATTTCCTGTGTCCATAAGAGAAGTCTGAGGGTGGATAGGAAAGGAGAATGTGAGCCACCCATCAGCTCCCTCTTGGTTGGCTCTTTCTGTTGCTGAACATCACAACTGGCAAAACTGACAGAGGCTCCACACTGCCTGCGTCAGAATAGTAGCTTCAGCATCTGTCTTGTCAAAGCAGAATAAGAAACTGTGAAGAAATAAAATAGTCTGTGAAACCCTGCCATGTCCTATTTCCTCTCATTTCTGCGGTGAAATGGTAGTGGGAAAAAATGTTTTTAGTGCTGTCAGAACAGTGCATTTTGTGCATAATATCCAGGGCTGTTTCTCTAGAAGGTATTCATTCTTCCTTGTTTTCTCATTCTTTCCTCCCTCTTTCCCTTTCCCTCTCCCCAAGTGGTCCCTCTTCTTCCTCTCCTCTTCCCATCTCTTCCCATCTCCCTTTTCTCCTTTGGACAGCACATTAGTTGCCTGTTTCTGCAGCCTTTGGGTCTGGGCTTCCTTCTGAGGCTGCACACTCCCCTTCCCTTTGTCTGAGGAGGAGAGGGGAGGCTGGTGAATTATTGATGAGGCATAGGGCTGAGCCCAAGGCTGAGTCTGGGTGGCTGGGGCCCCTGGAGAAGGCAGGCTGGTCAGTTTGGGAGGCTGAGGGTGCAGATGGTGGGGAGGTAGGGGAAAGTGCCTGGGGCTAGGGAGAGCAAGAGCAAGATCCCGGTGACTGGGAATCCCTGGGCAGATGGAGCCAGGGGAGGGGAGGCTAGTGTAAGGCATCTGTGGGGAATTGACAGTTTACAGTCACTGAGTGTTCAACAGACTCACTGCCCCTTTCCTGCTTCCTGGAACCATCCCCAGAATCCCAGGGGGCAGCTCTGCTGCCATCAGGGACCAACCCCCCCCCCAACTCTGATTCCTGTCTCATTGCAGGTAGACTGTCTCACTCAGGAACACTCTGTGCCTGCCTTCTCCTTCCCACTGAACCTAGAGCAGAGTGGAAATTCCTCAGCTGGGATCCTATTTGAACCAAAGAACCTACAAATAAGCTCTGTTTGTCAGAGTCCTTGGAACAGCGTTAGGTGGAACTACTTTGTGGCAGAACCATAAATCAGTTTCACTGACACTGTGAGCATGCAGGAGTGATAGGGGTGCAAGAGGCATTATTTCAGCACTGTTGTCTGAAAAAGCTGAGCTGCCTGTACTGGCCAGTGTGCTGTAAAGATTTTCTGCTTTAAAGTAGCTTTCTCTGAGGGGCTGTTTCCTGGGCAGCAGTTCTGTTCATGGAAGAATTTGCTTACTGCTTTGCCATTGACACTGCAGTTCTTCTAGCATCTGCAGTGTGTGTCTGTGTCTCTGTGTGTATGTGGGGAGGAGGTCATTCAAGACAGTGAAATTAACAACTAAGCAGAAATTCTTCTGCTTGTCCACTGCATCCTTAGAGAGAAATACAGGTGGATTTTAGCAGCCATGCCCCTGCTCTCAAGGGACTGAGCGCATTAGTACAGGACTAATGTGGCACTGTGTGGGAAGGCTATCCTGTTCAAATGGACTCTTGAGAGGGGTGACATTCTTCCAATGCATGGTCCTGGATGCATCCAAGGAGGTCCTTCATCTAGAACCTTTTGTCTGTCTCTAGAATTGGAGATACAGGAAATAAACTCAACCACCTGACTGGACTTTTTACATATTGATTACAATGTTTTAAATAGGAGTCTCTCAGCTGTCAGAGAAATTTGAGGTTATATGTCAGAGTTGTCTGAATTTTTTATGGAAGGAAGAAAATGAATGTGGGGTTGGGGATCCCACTTTCTCTCCTGATGACCTGCACCTAGGACTTCATAGTGACAGCATACACAAATATAGAAAACACACATACACTCCCTTCACCTCCATCCCAGCTCCACTCTCAGGGTGAGTGAGAGATAATGCATTGGCCACTAGGTTGTTAAGTGCCTTGGAAGCTGTAATCCTGGACTGCTGAGGGCCTCCATCTGGTTTGAACCACCACCTCTGGGCTGCATTGTTCATAATAAATAGATGCATTTAACAGAAGAGCACATTCAAATATGGCATTGTAGACTGAACACAACCCTAACTCCTCTGGAGTCAGAAGTCTGTTATTCCTTTTCAGGGAGACATCCACCGCTACTGTGCTCCAGGGAAAGTGAGGTTCAGAGGCAGGACCAGGCTTTCTTTGCCAGCCCAGGAATTAGATGGGGGAGGTCCTCTAAGAGAGGCAAACCTTCCAGGGCGTTTGGCAGAGTGGTGCTGCCCTCTGCTGGCAAATCTATGCTAAGTCAGTCTGGACATGTAGATTTTCAGATACCCTCTTGCTCAGTGTCTTTGCACGTCAGTGGGACACTAGCTTCTGTCCTCTGACAGTGAGAAGACTAGCAGTGTATTTTATCTAATTTTGCACTGAAAATATTCAGAAGTTCCCTTTGTTTTAAAATACTGTGCTCCATGCCAAGTATACTCATGATGTGATCAGAGGAAATTGGTAATAGGTAAGGACTTTCTGAGGATTTGGGACAGAGTTGCAAAGTCTATGGTGTTGTTTATTGGGGAGGGGGAGTTTCCTGTAGGGATTTCTTTGCACCTGCATAGTTCCACCACTCATGGTGAGCTCTTTTACTTTTCAGTTTCAAATAGAAAGGGGTAAAGAAACAGTAAATGAGAGAACAAGAGAGAGAGAGATAAGAGCATCATTCTGTTTATGAAACAGGTGCAGGTGCTTCATGGGATATTGAGGGCTTGAACCTAGGTCTTTGCATATGGCAAAGTGTGCGCTCTACCCATTGAGCTATACCCAGGCCCCATGGGATATAATTTTTGCCTGAGAAATTAGGGGTGTATTTATTTATTTATTTATTTATTTTATTTTGTTGCCCTTGTTGTTTTTGTAGTTATTATTCTTGTCATAGTTGTTGGATAGGACAGAGAGAAATGGAGAGAAGAGGGGAAGACAGGCAGGGGGAGAGAAAGATAGAAAACTGCAGACCTGTTTCACCACCTGTGAAGTGACTCCCCTGCAGGTGGGGAGCTGGGGGCTTGAACCAGGATCCTCCAGTCTTTGCACTTTGCACCACCTGCACTTAACCCACTTTGCTACTGTCCAATTCCTGAGAAATTAATTTTTTATATATTAATTTAAATATGATGACAGTTAAACTCAGAGAAGTAAATTAACTAAGTTAAGACCACACAGCTATCATGTTACAGAGCCAAAATGGAGTTCTGGCTGATTGATACCTCAGAGACTTACTTGGCACTCCAGCATGCTCCTCTGGTGTTAGAGTAAGGACAGTGTGGTGCTGGTGGTGGTGGTGCTGCTGCTGGTGGTAGTGGTACTGGTGGTACTGGTGGTGGTGGTGGTGGTAGTGCTGGTGGTGCTTCTGGTGGTGAAAGTGACTGACTAACCTTTGGACCTGAGCTGGGTGGGGGTGGGCATCAGGCTGCAGGGCCTGTTTGTTTCACCATCAGAATAAACTTGTCTGGAGGATGGGCTATCTTGAACTCAGAGCTAGAAGAATGGAGATTTGTCGGGCAGAATCACTAGTAGTCCTGGATGAGGAGACTGGCTCTGAATTCTGACTCCAGTATTTTAGGCTG